>NC_056529.1:21491229-21515829 GCF_019175285.1 Sceloporus undulatus | reverse complement strand
TAACTACAGTTAAGCGAAAATTATACTCCGTGACAATAGATGCAAAGCGCAGGAAGGTTTGCAGCATGGCTGACAATAAAGTGCCTTCAATATATACAGCCTGCTGCATGTTGGGAAAAGGATGGGGAAATAATGACTAATCACAACCACTTCCAAGAGGCGTTTACAATGCTTGTTTGTCCCCCTGTTTTGTGTAAACACCACTAAAATGGCAAAAAAAACCCCACCAAGAAAATAAAAACGCTTGACCTGAAATATGTCAAGATACTGCTATTATTCTTTTTATTTTCAGTTTAAAAGATATTTACTTGCAGAAGTCAGAAGCTACAGTTTTCATTGCCATAGACAATGACCAGCGAGGGTTTGTAATTTGCATCCTAGGAGCGCAATGGCTCTGAACTAGATATGAAAGGGATTGAATTCTGAAGTAGGTTTGAACTGAACTGAAAGACATAGGTTTCGCTGTACTTTGAGCACTATCTCCTTCTACAGTGGCAATAGCTATTTAAACATTAAGTATGCCACAGAATATGTGAGTCCCAGTTTGGGGAGAAAAGGTGGCATATAAATAAAGATCATCACCATCATTATCACCATTATAGTAGACCAGTCCTGCCAACTACACTACTATGCTGGAAACTAAGGTCCCAAACACAATGCAGAAATAATCCAGTTTGAGACTGCTTTAACTGCCCTGGCTCAGTGTTAGAGAATTCTGGGATTTGGAGTTTATTGTGGCGCCAGAGCTTTCTGAAAGAGAAGACTAAATGTCTCATAGAACTACAATCCCCAGGATTCCCAAGCATTGAGCCAGGGCAGTTAAAGCGCTCTCAAACTGGATTATTTCTGTAGTGTGTTTTGGATCTTAGTTTCTAGGTTTTCCAGCATAACAGTCTAGTTGGCAGGATTGGTCGATGGTGAGAATGATGAACTTTATTTATATGCTTTCTTTTCTCCCCAAACTAGAACTCAAAATTAAAAGTAATTAAAGCAAACAAAGCAAGAATTCACAAGAACACTGAAAAGCAGCAGAACAAAAATAGACGATTAAACATAATAAAACTAGATCTAAAACAGAATGAATAGCACCTGCGGTTAACCCCACTCCCAGGTAAAAGGATCCATGCAACATTTGGCACATTACTGTTCCCAGATGGGAGCTTCAGCATTTACACACCTAAAAATGTGTAATTTGGGTGATCTTAACCACTAATTCTTACACATTAAAATGAAATTGCTGTTGCCTGCCACTATAAATGGAAACCTTACAGAAAGGTAATTTATGCAGCAATCTCTCAAACAGTGCTTTTCACATAAAAATTCTAATTTATGCAAGCACAAAATTGCTCCCAAGCATTTGCTCCTTCCTTAAAGTCTTCCTCAGCCACAATTCAGGGCTGTGTCCTTGCAAAAGGGCACATACGGCAGTAAATAAGATACACAGTCAATTTCACAACACAGCTCTGAGTCACGAGGAAGAATTACGCTTCCACAAGAAGACTTCAAACTTTCTCACTGCCAGCTGCAAATATAGTTCAGCCATTTTGGAGAGTACGGCGGCGGAGAGGGCAAAGCCATTCCTGCCAAACAAGTCCAGGAAACTAGTAGTGCCTTGAGCCCGCATGGCGTATCTTCCTCCCCGCATGAGTCACAGGACTGTAAACATCTATTACAGAGCAAGCACTTCATGGCCTCCTCGCCAAATCCTCTCCACCCCATCTATAAAGCTGTTTGCAGGACGGCACGAAGAGCATATTATCTTCCACGCAGCTTAGTGTTTAAGTACAGTCGACTTCAGGATCACCCCCCCCGGGGGGGGGTACAAGGGATAGATGTCCGTGGCATTATTTCAGTAATCTAAAGATAAAGAGGACAGACCTTGCTTTAAAAAAATAAAAGCTGAGGAGGAGCTGTACAGTTCACTCTGAAAAATGAACCTTACATAATAAAAAGTGTGTTAAGGCTTCCTCCACTGCGTTTCTCCCAAGCCCTGTTTCCTACAGGCTCAACCATAGCAAGGACTAAGATTTGCCCAGCTTTCTCAAAGTGGAGGACATAGAGTGGATTACAAGAAAATACGGCTAAAAGCCAACAAGTTCTAACATTAAAATGGTAATGAAAAGATATTTAAAGATAACACAAAAGAGGAAAGTGGAGCACACACCCCTGTAGCACATGGTGAATGGCCAAAAGACTGTTGAATAACAAGGCCTTTTTCCCTGCTAGAAGAAAGACGGGAGAAAGAGAGAGAGAGTCTAGGCTCCCACCAGAAGGAGCTGCATGGCTTGGGAGAAACCAGACAAAGTCCTCACTATCCTCACAAATGTGACCCTGAGAGTGATAGGACACACAGTCTGTCAGAAACTCTGGGCCCAAGGGCTCCATGAATCATAAGCAGGGCTTTAAATTGTGTATCTAGCTACTCAGAAAACATTTTTATGCTCGCTCAAATATTATACAGTTGGCCCTCCACATTTGTTGCTTTGACTTTTGTGGATTTGATTAATATGTTCTCCCTAGGAATCTAAGTTCTCCAGCGTAACTCTACCGGAACTTGACCATAGAGTTGTGCCGGAGAACCTAGAAGTTCCTAGAGAAAAGACTTCTCTAGGAACCTGGAGGTCCTCCAGCATGATTCAGGGATTCAGGGATCGACTTCTGGCAGATGGGGACCACAGAGTTGCCCTGGAGGACTTGGCCATTCCTAGAGAAGTGTTCTCTTTCGTAACAAGAACAGTGCTATTTTTACTTCTGGGTTTTCCACATTCTCCCCTAACCCCAGCAAAAGTGGGAGGCCACTGTATTTAAAACTCTCATAAGCACAACCCATACATACGTGAACTCAACAAAACTGCCATACCAGGACAATATCAATATTGTATCAGAGCCCCAGAGGCACTTTCTTCTGAAATATTCCTGGGTTGATCTGATTTTCTCTTAACTACCAAATTAAAAGCATAGACTGGAGTTCAGAATAGGACTATAGTCTCTATACATTTAAAGCCACTCCTTGTTTTTCTTTCCAGAGCAAATGGTTCAATTCCTAATGTAGGTCAGTAAGGAGACACAGCTTCACATGGCAACAGAATACGCCTCTGATGTGTTATAGGCTGCTAGACTGAATACTGGTTGTGTACGCATGCGTGAGCATCACACACACACAAAAATACTTTTAAGGACCTGGTCACACAGTACAGTACTGCAAGAGTGCTTCGGATCCCAAGGCTGGAAGCACACATCAAGCAAAAAATGAATCCAGCCACAAGCACTTGCTCCATGACAGAATATCCAACACGAGTCCCTTGGGAAAGTCAATCACACAAAGAAGGGATAAATCAGGACTGAAGCAAGCAAAAATCTGTGTTTGTTCCTTCGTGCCTCAGTACTGTAAGAGCAGCTATGGCTGGACATGAAGCAGAGACTCTCCACTCAGAGAGAAGACTGCTCCAATTGTTGTCATTCAATAAGACAAGGGCCTGTTACAGACTGCCAAAATAAAGCTGCTTCAGGTCTCTTTGGAGGTATGCTATTTAAATGATGCATGCATCCTAAGAATCCAGAAGCTGCACCAAAGCTGCACTCCAGCGCTTAGGAATGGAGGGTGGCTTTGGCGCGACCTCCGGACTCTTAGGACCCAGGCATCATTTAAACAGCATACCTCCAAAGAGACCCCAAGCAGCTTTATTTTGGCAGTCTGTAACAGGCCAAAGTTCCTTGCACTATGCACTATTTAAAAAACCCTAATAATACACAGTATTGTAGGCTGTAGATCCCCGTTTATACAAATGGGTCCTCCACATTTGACTTTTGCGGATTTCATTAGTATATTCTCTAGGAATCTCTTGGTTCTCCAGCATGACTCTATGGCCAACATCCACCAAGGATCACACCTGGAGGCTTCGCTAGGCATCTGTAGGTTCTCCAGAACAATTCTGTGGTCAACGTCCAGTGAATGTTGACCATAGAGTTGGTCTGGAGCACCTAGAGATTCCTAGAGAGGGGTTTCTCAAGTAAAAAAAAATAAGCGTTTTTTAATTTGCATTTCCCCCCACTTTCATGGGGATCTTGTGTCCCTAATCCCAGTGAATGTGGAGAGCTTACTATACTGCCTTAAAAAGTATGTTTCAATGCCACGGCAGCTATTTAAATGTACAAAATCTAAGAAGCTTTCTTAAAGAGGGAGGCCAGGCAGGGCATTTTTAGCTGAGGTCACCACTCTGTCAATAACAGCTCTTCTGAAACTAGTGCTCTATTCTATTGCTTCAACTCAAAACATCTGATGCAAGCTTAAGTGAGAGAAAACCCGGTCTTATCATACCTTGCTAAGTATTCCTAGAGCTTCAGCTATAAAAAAAGAGAACAGAAACACTAACATCAGCAAAATGTAGAAAGCAATGCCCACCAATTAAACCTTTAGCAACATTTAAGTGGTGGCCTCATCTCTATCTGGGAGGCTTGGAGGTCAGTTTGGGAGCCTTTAAATGCAAAAGAGGCTTCCAATTAAGGACAGAAGCCCTTCCACTAGCTGAGATGCCTGCCTATGCACTGTGAAAGGAAGGGGTGAGCATTAGGCACCTGGCTTCTTCCAGTAATACATCCAAGCGACATAAAAAGGCATGTGTCTTGAGATCAGGATTTCTTTATTTCTCACCAGTTTCAAAGCCACAAGAGAAAGAGAAGTTTAGAAGCAGGCAACCAGTTATATTGCTTATGGAGAGATACCATTAAATTGGATAGCTGCCTCAGTCAAAGAGCTTAAGTACAGATAATCAATTTGGTCCTCACAGAAACACAATTAGCTAGATTAGGCTGAGAAGTCCAGTTACTTACAGAGTGGTTAACAGTTTTCCAGTTGAGGATGTATCCCAGTCTCTACAGTTGACCAAGCATCTATACAGAATACTAATGAAATAAGCAATTTCCCTCCCTGGGCTGTAAAGATTCAAAATGTGATGGCAATCCATATACTGTATATGTGTGTGTATGTAACTCACAGTCAGAGCAAATCCACATAAAACAAAAGAGACTGTTTCTAGTTACAGAGCCTTTTTAAATCTGTAATGCACAGAACAATTCTTAGGTCAGATTTCATACCAAATTCATGCCACTAATTTCCAGAAAAGGCCTATTAAAAGAAGACTTGCAAGAAGAATGCCATATTATCTTTGTAATATTTAATACACACAAAGATATATCTTGCAAGTAGTGCTCACAGACCTACAAAAGACCACCTTGAAAGTATAATTCAGTCTAAGTGAAGATGAAAACCAGAGCAGAACACAGCACATCCATTAAGTAAACCAGCATTCGAAAGGATTTTCCACTCATCCAATATGTGTTTGTGCCACCTTCAAGTCGACTGTCACTTATGGCCACCCCATGAATTTCATAGGGTTTTCTTAGGCAACAAATACTCTAACACATACCCTCCAGCTCCTGGCATTCATTGCCAGTATCCCCGCCAAGTAGTAGCCAGGGCTCCAGTAGCCTGCATTATAGTAGATTTTATGTAACAGATGCCTATGTCAATTGATCATGATGATATATTTCCCACTTGAAGAGTCACAAGCATACCTCTGAACAATATCAGTTCATGAGAAGCAGCAACAGCAGAGTTATAATCCCCTCATGTCTTTCTGGTGGGTTTTCTATAGGTTACTGGTTGGCCATTATGGCAAAATGGAAGCTGGGCTTGGGTCTGATCCAACAAGCTCTTCTAATATACTTACAGTTCCAGACATACACAACACAAGATTCACAGAGCAAACTCTACAGCCGTTGTTACTATTCCCCTACCATTCCCATGGTGATTCCCTCCTCCCCAAACAAGTTGGTTTCACATGTTTCCTTCAAAGCTATTTTTATATTCGCATACGTTACACTGCCAAGAAAGGCCCTATATGGGTTGTTATTCTAAATAACTATGGGATGCTAGTTGGGAATATACTCACGCACTGAATGATAGGAATGGGGCTCTTAAAAAGACATGAGTGTATCTACCATGTAAAAATCTACCAGCAAAGCCAGTCACCAAGCAATGTAGTGATTTCTTTTCTTCCACCCTTCCCGCAGACCGTATCAGCCGTAAACACTTTTTTAAAATGGTGTACAATATTCCCAGCTAGGTTCTGGCGCATATCCAGCTGACAAACAGTAACTCAGGAATGTCCCCTAGATCCGCATGTATGAACTCCAGCTAGAATACACAGTGTGCCTAGCAACTGGATTTTAACAGCCGCACTTTGGCCTAAATGGAAAACCATTTCATTCTATTTCCTAGATACAGGCCAACTGTATGGAGGAGGAAAGGCAGCAGCCCTGTTTCACTCCAGTCCACAAGGCAGGGCTCTTCTTTATCCAGTTCATCAGTATATGGAAATGTTGCGTGATGGCTTCCACCGGGCGCTAATGTTACGGTTTTCCATACCTAAAAAGAGGCGCATACAAAGATCACCTGCAGTCCTTGGTACCATTAAGAATATTCCAGGAACATCATAAGCCTAAAAAGGATGCTTTTCTCACCTCAACGGGAAAAAGTCCCATTCATTACTTCATCTTTTTTTCCAGCAAAACCTTCGAGGGCTGGATATTGTTATCTACTGATACAAAAGCCTTCCTCCTTTAACAAGGAGGAGAGATCTAAGCCTCAGCTTGATAGCTCTTTGAAGAAATTGACAGTCTGATTGTTTTATAAAATCCAGCATGCTAAAGCTATTGAGGAAGATCTGCACTTAAAACTAGTACACAGCCCTGTTCTATATAAAAAGATGCTTTTGCTTCTTGAATTTCTTCAAAGCAGCAAAGATACTGCCAACAGATTCCTTCAGGATAAATAATTCAGAGCATAAATGCCAAGGGCAGTGCAGCAAAGTGATGGCAGATGGCAGGGACAACACAGACAGCAGTGTCTGCCTCACAACTGCACCTGAAAGTGAATGCAAACCTGACCTGGGAGGAGGAGGAGGAGGAGTGGAAGATAAAGCCAAGCTAAAAGCCTTCTATTTCAGATCACTCCCCAACAGCCAAGGCTATGGGGATTGTTTAAATGTTGTTGTTGTTGGGTGCTTCCAAGTCATTTATGACTTCTTGTGACCTTAAGGTGAACCTATCACGGTGTTTTCGTGGCAGAATTTGTTTGGGGGGGTTGCTCTTGCCTTTCTCTAAAGCTGAGAGAGTGTGACTTGGTTAAGGTCACGCAGTAGGTTTCCATGATCAAATGGGGATTCAAGGGTCAACACCTACTAAGTTCAGAACTTCCTAGGAAATGTGTAGATTTACAATCACTAAACTTGCAAGCTTGACCACAGAGGGAACCAGTTTCTTCTACACCAAAAGTAGGGCACCTGTGGCCCTCTGAATACGTTTGAACTCCCACTATCCAAATCACTGGAGTTCCTGTCAGGGGGAGTTCAACAACATCTACAAGTTCACAGGTTCTCCCACCCCTTTCTATAACCTGTATAACACCAGGGTGAAAGTCAGACCAGAAGCCCCCCATAACAGAAAACTACAGTCAGAATTCTGCTATTATCTTGTGCGAACATAAGTCCCCCTATGAAAGCTGTTGGACGTTTTTGTCTAATGCAAACATCTGCATTCAATTCACATTTTCAGAAAAGGAAGTGGGTTATGCAGTGTCATTATGCATACAGATGTATATATGCACATGCCTTCATTTGTGCATTCAACAGTATTTCTGGGTGTGCATTTGGTTACATGTTCAACACAAGCCCTGCATAGGGCAACTGATGTATAAAACCCCAGGCCAAGATTTGCACTACACCACTGTCAAATGAAAACCTATCTACACAGCTGGACCTTCTCCTGATCCTTAACAGTGTCAGTTAGTACTCTATCTGCTGTGCTAGTTTTAACCTATTATTTTACTATGTCTGTTCCTTTTATAAACTAATTTCAGATGGTTGTTTTTCTAATGAGAAGCAACCTAGAAATATTCTCAAATATTTGCAACTCTGTAAGGAAGCTTCAATATACTTTCAGTGCTGACATAAGACATACAATGGGAGTCTTTCTGGTTTGAGGAACGTCATTAGGTTTGTTCAAAGGTCATAACAAAACCTTTGAGGAAGATCATACAAGGGATATAAAATGGTGCCACAGATCCAGGAAGGAAATAAACAGTCAGGTTTTACCTTGCTCTGTGAATTTCAGTGGTTACTCCCCATTGTATAATCCAATGTTTTTTAATATGAAGTCAAAGGGCTTCACAGCCAGCATCCATAGGTTGTTGTGGCTTTTCCGGGCTTTGTGCACAGAAGCCAAAGAAACTGGGGTTTCTGATACTTTTAGAAAAATGCTTGGTAAATATGAGAATAGGGATAAGCAAGCTCTATTAACATATTGACCAAGTATTTTCCTCCTTTCTGAAAGTACATCCAAAAAACGTAGGATTACACAATGCCAAATCAGCTCCTGAAACACTTTTTCTACACTTGGAACATCCTTCTTTGTCCATGTAAAATTTCTGAGAAAATTCCAAGGAGATTTAAAACAGCAAGTGACTATAAACACTAAACACCTGTATTGCTCATAATAAATGGACTACCATTATTTGCCATATCTCCCTTTTGCAAATGCAAATACACAGACAATCAAGAAAGCCACTATTTGTTGCTGTGTGCCTTTAAGTCTTTTCTGACTTATGATGACCCTAAAGCAAACCTTTTCGGGGGGGGGGGGGGGTTCTACTAAAGGAAAATCTGAGAGCTATACCTTCAATACCTCACTATGAGGTTCGCCAGGGTAAGAACCCTAGTGACCTGCAGGTATTTTTTAACTACAACTTCCATAGTCCCTGCCCACTGTCTTTGCCAGGCAGGCCTTATGGGATTTATTGACCAAAACATTGAGAATGCACCAGACGCAGGTCTTCAGAATCGTTTGACACTTCCTGGCCAGGGTTTTCCCTTCTAGGAGACACCTTGCTCTCATAAATCCAAGGAATCATGATGTGGAGGGAACCGGTGTGAATACAACAGAACTTACTTTGGCAGAGCCACAAAGATTCACAAGATGACAGCAAGAGGATGCTATCCACATCTGGCTGGCAATAGTGAAATACGAATATCTCTTGTCTAAAGACTACCATCAACTACAAGTCACCGTTTTTAAAAGCACACTCAAATTCCACTGAAATCCATTCCGACTTTTGTTCTAGCAAATTTATGACATGGGCCATGGATTATTTCTATCAATACATTATATGCTCCAGCACTCAATACAAAATGCATCTGTAATAACTTGTTGTATCTCATGATCCAGAGGCAACAAGCCTTTGGAGCTGCCTCAACTTGCCAACCGCCCTAGCAAAGGACTTGATCTTTTGGTACAAGCCTTTCATTCAGCTCCACCATAAGTCTGTAAACAGCTCTCTGGAGCATTAGTAGATGGCCATTCTTCCAGCACGGCCACTTGGGGAAGTGGAGAATGGTGGGGGAACACCCCAGTCCCCTATTATTATCCACAGCCCTTTCACATCTAGGTTGACAACTAAACAGTACCTGTTAAGCCATGAAACTCCAGTTGCTGACTATTCATATTAATAACTCCAGAATCCCCTTTAACCCCAGCAATCTTTTACTATGTTTACATAGCTCCTGTCAGACCAAAGTGCACCTGTCCTGCCTATCCTAGCTTGCTTTCCAACTGTTCATGCTGTGGCTTATAGGAATCTCTTCCAATACCTCACTCTCCTTGGAATGGATTTCAAGCGCCACCTTGATGGAAACCAAGAATTTGCTGTGGGAATCATCCAGACCTTCAAATGCTTCTGGACTGCAACCCCTAGGAGCCACAGCCAGCTTCGCCAATGCTGAGTAATAGTATCTGGAGGGCCACATGATTCCACCTCTGCTTTGAAGCCTAACCCTAAGAACAATAAGGAAAACAATGCCTTTCAGTTTTCAACATGGTTTTAGCTGTTTTCAGAGGGCATAGCCTTAGCCTCAGTAAAGACTGATTTTAAAAAGTAAGCTCAAATGTTCCAATTCAAAAACCTTTCGATCTGGATGTATACTTCTATTCTGGTCTGGGTGCTCAGAAGGACTGATAACACAAAATTTCAACACACTTCCCCCAAATGTTATTGCAATCTTGACGGAAACTGAGTCACTGCAAAGCAGAGTAGGAAGTAAGGCATTTATAAAAAGACTGCTTTGGGGGAAGTTCCCTTGTGTCCTGGGGGCCTGCTTCAAGCAACAACACTGACTAAAACCATTAAGGCATATTTTTTTTTCAATGGTAGTGCACCATACCATTTTTGTTTTACATTTAACAGAACAACGGTAGACAAGGATTTCCAATAAAATGCTGCAGGTATCATGTTTAACTAATAGGGCATTGCAGGCTTTCCAGCCCACTCCCAGCTCAGTAGCCATAGACATCCATACCGTATTTGTCCCTGCAGATGGCTGTTAACATATGCAATGGCTTGCTTTCTTTTCTATTACTGCTGCCTGTTCCCTTTGCCATGAAAAGCACATGCCTAAAATCAGTAGTGTTACCTAAAGCAGAACACACACACACACACACACCCCCAAAACGCCTCACATTTTAAATCTGTTTGCAAACCACATCTGGAACAGAATTACAGGAAATAAGCAAAATAATATCCAACCTAGACATATTTACAGCCTATTTGCAGACACAGTCTAATTATACCATTCAAAGAAATACAACTGGTTATATAAACTCTGGCTGACTGAAAAAGGAAAGACTGCTGCTACAGTCCGACTAAAGCAGAGGAACGTTTGCTTTCTCGACTGAACAGAATCCTATCACAATATCAAAGACATTCGTTTTTGGAAACGGAACCTGTTCCTTTTATGCTCCAAGAAGCAAACACACTAAAATTCTCCAAATTATATTTTCCAAAACAAAATAAAAAGAAAGGTCTGATTTTTCCCCTGCATGTTCGTTTTTGTCTATGCTTCCTTAGCAAAAAAAGAGGAAGGAAGGAAGACACTCAGGCTTGCAAGATGCAGAGTAAAGCAATACCATAGATATGATATATGATATATATATATATATATATATATATATACACACACACACACACACACACACACACACACACACATACACACACACCTAACTGTTTGAGATTTTTTATGATTTCAAGATCAGCAAACAGATATATATGCCATCTGCATCAATTCTGAAAGCCCCAATCCTGGCCACATTATAGGACTGCAATTTAGTATCTGCCTAGAATAGATAGATCACGTTTTATGTCTCTTTACACACAGCTCTCTCATTCCCTCTCCTAGTCTTCAACAGCCAATAGCACATCTTGCCCTTGCCTTAGACAGGAACGGATATAAAATGCAGTGTCAACCTCAGTCCCAAGAGAAATCCCACATCTGCACAGCCTGGCCTTGGCAGTTCTCTATATTTAATGCCCAAGCAAAGAACAGCTTCACATGAGATACAAAGTTGCACACCAAAATAATTATTTTAGCAACGATGTGTCTGAATAATGTCATCTGAATGTGGGAAAGAGGTCCAAGGAGGTCTGCAGCACCATCACTAGTGTGTCACTGGGACATTTTATGGTTGCTGTGTGCCTTCCAAGCCATTTCTGATGTATGGCAACCCTAAGGCAAACTTATGTGTTTGCCTTCCTTGCCAAGGTCTGTTCTGATGGCACTGTCTTCTTCTGAGGCTGAGAGAATGTGACTCACCCAAGGAGACCCAGTGGGTTTCCACAGGGATTTGAACCCTGGTTTCCTGGAGTGCTAGGCCAACATTTAAATCATGGCAACACACTGGCTGTGTCTTCTAGTATGTTGTTCATTTAGGACTAATGCTGGTAAACTCTTCCAAAGCAGGAACTATTTCTAGGAGACTGGGTTTGTCTCCCCAGTTATGGGGACAGGGCTGTAAGCGCAGCCACCCAAGACAGCGGCACGGGCCACTCTTCTTTTCTTCTGAGCCCTTCCAGTCAGAAAGACAAGGCAGCCCAAACTCAGCCTGCAGAAATGTACCAGCAGTTTTGTTAAGGCAACCTGGTGTTTGGGACCACAAGTTTAAAAAATCCTGACCACTGGTTATGTTGCTCAGGTTCATGGATGAAGTCCAAAGTATCTGAAGGCCACAAGGTACAAGCTACTTTAAAGAACAAAGGGAAACATGCCTCCTCTCTGGGAGGAGTAAAATAATATTGGGTTGCACCACAAAAATGCCTAGCAAACTATAAAGTGAGACAACATTCACAAAATGAAAGAACATCTCTGTAATGGGAGAAGCCCAAGGTTGGTAGCCTTGTGGAGGGCTTTCTTCTCACTCTTGACCATACAACAAAGGGACACAAAGAGATCCCCATTGGGTCAAAGATTTAACCTGGCTTTATTTCCCTAACCATGCTACTCATTAAAGGCAGACAAAAGGCTCCTAGTTGAGGCACACATTTTCACCCCAACAATGGAAAGTCTATTCCCCCCAAAAGTTTGCAGGTTTTGAATCAAAATAGCGTTTTCTATGAGAATTTGCAATCCATCAAAACTCAACATTGGTGTTTTCAGGAGTGGTGTTTTTTTCCCCTCCAGGAAATGGAACAACTGACAACGTCGGATCCAGAGTTAAAACTTAGCAACAGCTAAGGGGGAAACTAAACAGCAAAAACACCTCCTTTTGTCGCAGCTGAGACCGACTTCTAGGAATTACAACTACTACAACGTTTTCAATTGTGGGCTGGTCTTGCTCCCGACTTTTCCTGGCTAGGCTATTCGGCTGCTCCTATTCCCTTTCTGGAACAATCCCCCCAGAGACGCACTGAGCCACAGAAGACAGTGAGCGATGGGCTCTGAAGGCCGCCTTCCTTGTGACAAGGGAGATCTGTGCTCAAAACCAGAGGAGGAGGGCGAGGGGGGCAGCCGGGCTCCTTCCTGCGCCTGAATATCCAAACAGAGGCCCAACTTTTCTGAGGCGGAGAAGCTGCCCCGAACACACACCGGCCCTTGTGCCCCATGAAGGGGCCGGTTTTCAATCCGCAGGCACACATCCCTCACAAGACAGCTGCTTTCTCTGGGAAAAGGGCAGAGGGCATTAGAGGGCTCAGCTCCTCCAGGCTTCTGCCGAGGGAAGAGAGAGACGATTTGCCTTTCTAAACATGTAATCAATCTGGAAGAGAGAGAGAGAGAGAGAGAAGGGGGAGGCGGGGAGGTTTTAAATTCTGTGGCGACACACAGCTGCTTTTTATTTCTTGTTTCAGGGGAAAGAAAGGAGGGCAAGCGCAAGAAAAAGGCAAGGAGGCATTGTCCAGATTAAGGAATAAAAGAGATGCAGCTCAGCCAGACAGAGAGATAGATATAGAGATCTATACACAGTACACACACACACACAGGGCGAATAATGACCCAGAGATGATGAAATGGGAAATGGCCATTCCCAGGGCAAAGCCATTTCCACAGCAACAAATATCCCGTCTTTCTCCCCCCCCCCTTTTCCCTCCCCATTTCTAATCCTGGACAAACCAACTCTGCTTTTGCAATGCTCCCAGGGCCCTGCCTCTGTCTGCAGTGGCTGAAACCAGGCAATGATGACCCATCATCCATCAAAGCCTGCACCATCTTGCCACTGCAGCTTCCAACGGCCAATCTTTCCCCACATTTCCAGCCGCATTCCCACATCTCCCCCCCCTTCAAAAAAGACTAGGCCCTCCGCATCCCTTTGTGCACAAAGGCACCCTTATGGCTTGACGTTGGCCTCCCCAAAACCCTACTCCACAGTTATGCCTTTTAACTTCTGTATACTTCTTATGAAATCTTACAATGTTTCCAATCACTTCAATTGTTTGGGGGTTTTATTGCGTGGTTTTCAACCTGTGTTTTTTTAACCTGTGAAGCGCTTTGGGTCCCTTCTGGGAGAAAGGAGACACACAACTGAAGGCAATCAATCAAACAGACAGATAGATAGATACGAGTTTCATGGTTTGACTGAACACTTCTTATTTGTTTATGATGTTTCTTTTTATCCCTGCAAATGTGGGTTTGTCATGCCTTTTTATGGCTGTATATAATAATTTTATCCATGTTAAAGTGCATTGTAATGTTCCTGGAAGCTGTGCGCTGCCTGGTCCCTTCAGGGAAGAAAGGCAGCATAGAAACGACAGGAAACAAGTAAAAGGCTGGTTTTTATCCCACTTTTCTCCCAAGGCTGGGACCCAAAGCGGCTGAAGAACACCATCCCTATCTCTACTTTGTGCAACCAACTGGGCTCCTACTCACAGGCCTTGAGCAGACACTACACAGAGGAGGGGGCTACTCTTGGGCCAATGAAACAGACCAGGAGCCAATGGGTTTGCACTCCCCCCCCCCGTCTCCCCCCAAACACCCCTTTTTCTTCATGCGTAGAAGGGTGCTTCCTGGGCCTGAAACCACCATCACTTCCTCCCTCTTTCTCTCTCTACCTTTACATTAAACCAACACTAAACAATTTGGGGGGTGTCATTTACAAAGCCCCTCCTCACCATCAACACCACCATCTCCAAGAAACCTTGGCTCTAATTCTGAGTTCTTTCCTTCCAGCAGCAACCTTTGCACAAGAAGACATCTCAACTCAACCCCCAAAGGCTTGGGCTTGCTGTCTGGATGTTGAAGGCAGCTCCCTAGGGCTGCCTCTCCGCAAGGGCCCCAGGCCCAGGGCTCCCCCAAAACACCAGCGCCCCAAAAGTCTCCCCCATCCTCACACACACACATGCAAATAGGCACAAGGGAAGGGGTGCCCTGAAAACCTCACCCACCGCCATCTACACACACACAAACATCTATAGAACACACAGAGACAGACACACACCAGGGAAGTCCAAAGTCTCACCCACACACGCACACAGAAATACACACACACATATAAAACCATGGAGGCTGCACCCCAAAAGTCTCACACACACACACACACACCCCTCAGGAAATGCCGTCTGGAAGCCATACTAAAGCTCCCCCATTCCAGAGCCCTCACAGCCAGAGAGAGAGACACAGAGGCAGCCCAGGAAGACCCCCAGACAAAAAACACACACCCCCAACCACCTTCACAACCACACACACACAACCCCCTCCTGAAACGTTACCACCTCGAACCCCTATCAAGCACCGACCCACTTAGGAAGCTCTCTCTCTCTCACACACACACAAGGGACACCCCAGCAAGCCCCCCCAAAGACACCGCGTACACATCACACTCGCCCATTTCCTGCTCACAGCCACAGAGACAGGGGCGCCCCAGGAAGAGCCCTCCCCAAAAAGGCACCCCCCACAAAGCACAGACCCTCTCCTCGGGAAAGGGGGGCTCGCCCCCAAACCCCCCGAAGACCCCGTCCTTAGAACCCAAGGCAGACGGGGGCGCCCCAGGAGGACCCCCCGTGGAACCTCACCGAGCCCCTCCTAAACACCCCCCAGGAAGACACTCGCCCCCCTTTTCCGAGGCCCCTGGCAGACCCCCGAATCACACACAAAGCCCCCCAAGAAGCGAGCAGGCCCACACCGACCTTCCTTCCTCTTCTTCCTCCCGCGCGGCCTGCCTTTGCTCTGCCCTGCTTGCCTGCCTACCGCCCGCCGGCCCCTCGAGGCCGGGCGGCGGGCGGATCGGCGAAGGGAGGGCCTCTCCTCCTCCTCCTCCTCGGTGCTCCTCTCCGCCTCAACACCTCCGGCGTCGCCTCCTCCGCGCCGCCCGCTCCATCGCCTCCTCCTCCTCCTCCTCGTCCCCCAGCCGACTGCCGACTACCGACTACTCCGACCGCGCTGAGGCTGCGCTGGGTTCGGCTTGGCTCCCCTTCCTCCTCCTCCTCCGCCGCCGCTCCTTCTTCTTCTTCTTCTCCTCTCGGCCTTTCCCGGTTCAGCAGCGCCGCTTCCTCCCTTCGTTCCTCCGTCCCTCGCCGAACCCTCGACAGAGACGAGCCTCCCCATTGGCCCGATGAGACGCCGCTCCTCATTGGCTGGATCCACACCGGAAAGGGAGGGGAGAAAAAGAGGGAGGGTTCTGCTAGTGCTGCTGCCGCAGCCGCAGTAGCCGCCATGGCGGTGACGCAACCGCGCACGTGACGTATCCCAACAACAGGGGGAGGGGCTTAGGGAAGAAGCAGCAGCAGCGAAGGAGGAGCCTGTGATTGGGCGAGCGGGTTTTCAGCCCGTGATCGTCATCACGTGACACACACATAGAGGCCTTTAAGCCCCACCTCCTTTTCCCTTCTCCTCCTCCTCTTCAGCCCCCCTCCCTTACCCGCCTCTTGTTGCCATGGGCAACCGGTCTGAGGCCTAGTCTCTTGAAGTTTAATAACCATAGATAGATAGATAGACTGACAGACAGATAGATAGGTGATAATTAGATATTAGATACTCTATTAGATATTTCATTTATTTAGAGTATTCTATAATTAGGAAGGTAATTAGATAGTGCCAACTGGCCCCACTGGCCTCTTCATGAGGTAAAAAAAGGTCTTATTGTTGGCGACCCTCACCTGGGGCTTTCTTGGCAAGATTCGTTCAGAGGAGGATTGCCATTGCGATCTTGAGGCTGAGAGAACGTGACTTGACCAAGGTTGCCCAGTGGGTTTTACCACAGCAGAGTCAGGATTCGAACCCTGGTCTCCCAAAGTCCTAGCCTGATGCTCAAACCGCAACGCTGCACTGGCAGCTCCCTGTTAAAAATCATACAGGAGAATAAAAATATACTACCAAATAAAATAAATAATAATATAATAATAATAATAATAATTTATTTATAGCCCACCCAATCACAAGGAATCCAGGCAGATTACAGCAATAAAAATACAGAGGATACAATAAAATGAGATTAAAGAGAGTGACGTAAGCCACAGAATTCACAGCTAAACCTGATGGAAATGGAAGACATTCTTCCTGGCGCTTCTCCATCTGAAGATGCCAAAGCCACAGATGCTGGCGAAACGTCAGGAAGAAACTCTTCTAGAACATGGCCATTCTGAAAAGCCCACAAAAAACTATGGATGCCGGCCATGAGAGCCTTCGACTTCACATGAGAAAACCCACTTCCTCAGGCACTGCTTTCTCTTAGATACTGTGTGTTAGCAAATACGAATGTAGATAGACTGGGGTCTGTAAAGGCTTGGACCAATGAGCATGAAACACAAGAAATACGCTCTTGACACAGTTCTCTCTGAAGCTGGCATTTATTCAGAATAAGGACTGTGATCATTTGCAGCTGAAGTAATAGCTGACCCTACCATTCCTCCAGCCTCACTCTGCAGGCTTAGCACTTGCAGTGTATCTCTAATTCTCTGTTTGGTTTCAGCTGTAGGTATTTGGATGTAGGATGATGGCATCTGTGACAGGAAAACATATTTTATTCACAGTGGCACAGCGTTCTAAAATAAAACTGGCTTTTGCTTGAGGACATACTGTCTTGATAATGAGGCAAGATAATTACAAACCCTGAAAGAAAGGTGGACGGAATAGTGCTAATGTCCTACACTCCAGTCAGAAACAGGTGGTTGGTGTCCAAGAGCTGTCGGGTCATTAATCCAGTTCAGGCCATTCACAGTTTATCCAAACAAGATTAAGGAAGAAACAAGAGGGTGGCCAGCAAGTGAGTAGTCCAGAAAGGCAAAGCAAGGAGTAAAACAGAGTCCTAAATCACAGCCAGTCCACAGTCAAGAAAGACAAATGGTGAAGAATAGTGCCAGTCACCAAGTTAGAACAGTTGCAAACGAAAATGACACCAGGAAGGTGCTGGGAGATTGATAGACAAATGTCTCTAAACACCAGGTGTTTACTTAGTCAGAATCAATGTAATCTCTTGTTATCCCTTTCATGGTCTGCAAAGGGTGGCAGTCTTCACAGTCTTCCACCTTCTGCTGCGGAGCAGGGCCCCTCCATGGCCTCAGCCATCCTTGGATTTGGAGAGGCCACAAAATCAGGAGCTACACATTCATGGACATCTGAGTCTGAATCATACAACTCAAAAGGATGAGTTATGATAGCTCATGTTATTGAAAAGCAGGCTACCTGATATTCAGGCAAAAAACAACCACAACAAAAGATGCACAAAGCCAACCCTATCCGTGTCTACTTGGTAATAAATCCTGCTGCTTCCAAGTAAGGAGGCAGACTTACTTTAAATAATCGGTTAATATTGACAACGGACCCACCTTGGAGTTGCATATAGCTGTAGGATTCAATTGAGTACATGGCTACCTCTTGCACAGTTTTGATTGTCATTCACCCGGCGCATACCTGTAGGCACACAAAGTGGAGTAATGTGCAAAAGCACCATTGCAATACATTATTATCACAGATAAAGTTTCCTGCAGATAACTAAGTGCCTCAGTGTTTATTTTCGAAGCAGGAAGCATTGACTGTGTGATGATCTCTTATGTCAATCTGTGTTGGTTGGTTTGGACACCGTACACTGTCTGCCTTTCTCTTTCTCTCTCTTTTTACTTGATTTTTCAAACTCTCTTCAGTCCCCAGGCGCATACTTTGCAGTACTGGCAAGATCACTGATGTCAGCAGGAAGTCTAGCCATAGCAAACATTAGGTTTCTTGTCATTCCGAAACCTTCCTCACCTAAGCGGCTTCAAATCCTAAAACTTCTACTTTTGCAGAATCATGGAACGAACTGTACTCTGCCCTCCTTGTACTGTATTGATTTGGGTCAGATTTTAAAACCATTAGATTTCCAGAGTGCATTGATCTAACAAATCAGGAATTGAAGAGGGTGAGCTTTTGAATTAAGATAGGAAGCCACTACAACTAGATTTTAGGACTATGTGTGAATTGGTTCCCATTGCAAGACTGTTGCAGTTAATTGTTTTCCTTCACTAGCTTCTTCCAACAGCATCAAAATCTCTGTCAAAACCCTGCCTTTGCCCTCTGCTATTTTTCAGTGATGTCATACCTGGAGTCTGTCCCAGTAAAGCAAGCCTTGTTCATCCTGTATCTGTGTTCGCCGAATACTGGATGTGTTCCCAAAAGAAACTTGATTACCAAAGGGCAGTCAATGAAGTCCCCTTTCTCTCAAGGTGACATTTCATACATGCAAAGGGTGGACAATAACACTTGCAATTATGCAATCTGGATGAAATATATTGTTGTTGCTATGTGCCTTCGTTGTTTCTGCCTTATGGCAAGCCCATCACAGTGTTTTCTTGTCAAGTTTCTTCAGAGGGGGTTTGCCATTCCCTTCCTCTGAGGCTGAGAAAGTGTGACTTGCACAAGGTAACCCAGTCTGTTTCTGTGGCCAAGTCAGGATTCGAACCCTGGTCTCCCAGAGTCATGGTCCAACACTCAAACCACTACACCACACTGGCTCTTAGTATATGTATAAAATATATACATATATAAATATATACATATGTGTGTGTGTGTGTGTATACACACACGACAGCCAACAAAGTATAGTGGTTTGAGCATTGATCTACAACTCTGGAGACCAGGATTTGATTCCATGCTCAGCCCCAGAAAACCTTGTGATAGGTCCACCTTAAGGTTGACCTGAAGTCACAGAACAACAAATACATACGATACAATCTGAAGAGAGTATATACACACACATATGAGATATACTCTGTGTGTGTGTGTGTTTATACACAATATGAAATATATACAAAGCAGGCTCTTTGCTTGGTTAGAAAGTCTGAGAAGTGCCAGAGGAAAAGCAGTTAACATCCTGGGTGTGTCTCTCGCGAAGATGGCTGTTGAGATGCATTGCTAGCAGAAGGAAGAGTTTTGCAACCCTATTGTTGTTTGTGCGGCTGTTGCTATGTTGCCTCCAGAGAAAGGAACAATTTAGTCAGGGAAGAAACACCGGCCTGATTTCTGTCGGTGAAACTGAGAAAGCCTTGGAGCCTGACAGGCCTGTTCTGGGAGCAGAACTGTGTATGCTCTAACACTCCTCTGAATGTAACTCCATAACTCCAAGGTGACCCCAGTGATCTTCTGACCGTAGCTCATTCAACAACAAGGGTCCCCCCCACTCTTCTCTGTTGCACAACTATTAAGATGCGATTCCTGCTTATCCGCCCTGAATCTGTTTTTCTGCAATGTGAATCCCATGTTTTTTTTTCCCTGTTGTTTGGAGAAGCCTGGAAGGGATCAAAGGTAGGTAGGTGTGTACAGGTTCAAAAAGAGTTTCTGAATGAAGCTAACACCCTTTTAATGAGGCTGGAAAGTCCCGCATGCAAATGTGAAGCTTATTACACCCAGATTTGGAGGCAGATTGAATATACTGTATGCCTCTCACCATGCTGAACCCTACCCCCTTCCTGCATAGCTTTTTGTGACCATGCTCCGTTCTCAGCGTTGTCTTTTATTTCTATAAAACTGATTAGTTGCTTTCAGATTTTTCTGGGCCTGTTCGCTATTGTAAGTATCTTGTAAGAAGTCTGACTTAAAATGGTATAACAATAATAATGGTAGAATTAACAGACACGGCTGTGTTAATCTGGAATTTCGGTATGCAAAGGGATCTTGCACCACCTCTAAATATATGCAACAGATCGCACCTGATCCTGGTAGCTAAGCAGGGTCAGCCCTAGAACTTGGATGTGAAGCCACCAACCAATACCCCTGTTTCAGGGGAAGGAACTGGCAAAACCACCTCTGAGGCTTCCTTGCCTAAGAAACCCAATTAAATTAATAGGATCCCCAAAAGTTGTCAGGCAGATTGAAGGCACATACCATCACCAGCTGCAGAAATAATGCAGTTGACACCACTTTAACAGCTGTGGTGTGATGCTATGGGATCCTGGGATTTGTAGTTTACTGTGGCAACAGAGTTTCCTGACAAAGATAGCTCACAAAATTACCAATCTCAGGATCCTTTTGCATTGAGCTATGGCAGTTAAAGCAGTGTCAAGCTGCATTAATTCTGCAGTGCAGATGCAGCCCTAGTCGTCTTCTGATTTCTTCACTGCAGTCTCCATTCTGATTAATGTCTGAGGGCTTGTCTACGCTGGTGAAAAATGCCATACTCACTCCAAAGCCGGTGCTGGCAGTCCTGATGATGTTTGGCTACTTCCATGGAGGACTCTGGAGACCAGGGTTCGAAGCCCACTAGGTGACCTTAGATAAGTCACACTCTCTCAGTCTCATGGGAAGGCAAAGGCGACCCCCCTACATAATAGGGTCGCCATAAGTCAGAAACAACTTAAAGGCACACAACAACAAAGAAAGTCCCTCTGTTAGGGCTTTCTCCTTGTCTTACCATATTAAAAAAATATGAGACTCCACAATCATGGTCTCAAGCCAGCTGGCTTTCTGTTTAATGGGTTTACAAGTAATCTCAGGCTGATGAAATAGTTGCAGACCATTGGCTAGGTATCTGCAGCATCTTGCATAGCAGCACATTTATGGATGACGAGGTTATGAAAAGCAATAGTGACTTGCTTTTAAACCTGGTTAAAGTCCAGAATAGCACCGTAACCGGTTTCTGTGTATTTCATCAGCTGCTGTGTCAAGCTTTCCAAGTCACTGGGGAGCTGGCTGAACCTTTTTGCAAATGGAGCTGGGGGAAATCTCCACCTGTTCACCTGAATGGAAGCATTTATTTAGCTACAGCAAGATGATTATTACAGGGAGATAACTTCCAGCAGGGCTGTCTGCACTGCAGAAATAATCCAGACTAACACCACTTTAACTGCCTTCTGTCAGACAGCTCTGGAGCCACAATAAACTACAATTCTCAGGATTCCCCAGCACTGGGCCAGGGGAGTTGAAGTGGTCTCAAACTGGATTATTTCTGCAGTGTGTTTTGGACCAATGAGAGGAAAGTGATAATCTCTCTCTCTCTTAACACACACACACACACACGTGTGTGTGTATAATTTATCAGTCTTGTCATAGTATATATATGTATACAGTATCACTCTCTCTCACACATACATACAGTTTATCAGTTTTCTGATTAGAATAGTTAAAAGAATCGCTTGTGAAACCTTTGAAATAAACTAATTATGTATATATATAATCACACAATATTTATCAGTTTTCTGATTTAATGTATATACTGATACACTATATGTTATATATGTGCATATAGTGTATATATGAATGTATATATAGTGTATGTATATAGTATACACTATATATATAGACACACACTATATACATGTATTCTATAGATATATAGCATACCTTAACATATATATATATATATATATATATATATACACACACATACATACACACACACACATAATGTTCATTTTAAATGTTTCAGAAGCGATTCTTGTAAGGAAGGGCCCCTGAATGTTTATCAGTTTTCTTATTTTATATACTTGTGTTTGTGTGTAAAAGAATCACTTCTTAAACTTTTAAAATAAATCTCTCTCTCCATATATGGCGCTTTGGAGGAATATATATAAATATATTATTATTATTCCATATATATATATATATATATATATATGGAATGGAATAATAAATACATACATACTATATATATATATATTCCATATATATATAGAGAGAGAGAGAGAGTGTGTGTGTTATATTATATATACGTGTGTGTAAATATTTATATGTATATATGTAATTAAGTACAGTAATTATATATACACACAGTGCTGTGGAATATGTATGGGTATGTATATGAGTGTGTGTGTGTGTATATATGTATATATATGTGTGTGTGTGTGTGTGTGTGTGTGATAATATATATATATAATAGGTTTGTGTGTGTTTCCATAGTTGTATTTTAACGGTTTCAGCAGGGATATTCCTGTCAGGATGGAAGGGAGGGAGGAGGGAGGAGGGAGGGCGGCGTCGGCCATCTTGAGCTTGGGGGCGGGCCTAGCGGCGAGGCGGCCATACTGAGAGGCGGCGAGACTAAGAGCGGCGGAGGCTCGTTGATTGGGCGCCAGCAGCCAAGATGGCGGCGCCCGCCTGGCCTTCCTCCCCCGGACGCTGCCTGCTTCTCCTGCTGGTCCTCCGTTAGAGGCCCCGGGGCGCCTGGCAGGATGGCCGGGGCGGCTTCGCTGATGGAGCTCCTCCGGAGGAGCCGCTTGGCGTTGCTGCGGAGGAGGCTGCCAGGAGCAGGAGGGCTTCTCGGGGGCCCTACGCTCCGAAAAGGCCTCGGAGGCAGAGCAGCAGCAGCAGCAGCAGGAGGAGGAGGAGGCCTTGAGGTAGGCCTTCGCCGTTGTAGGAATAAGAGCAAGCGATCGTGGAGGTGACGAAGGGCAGGGCTTGCCCAGAGGGAGACCCTGGCAGTCCCTGGCTCATAGAGGTACTGTACCTTGGGAATCATTGGGGAATGCTTGCCCCTGGAGATGCATAGGGACCCTCTCCAGTGATTCCCTATCTATCTATGGGCAAGTATGGTCTCTCTATGAGCAGATAGGCTGCCTATAGACAGACAGTGCGGAACATGCCCAGCGGGTATGGCTTCTGTGGAGGATCTCAGACTAGTATCTAGGTAGATTGGGGAATGGACTCTCTGGTGATAAGTAGCTTTGCATAGCGCTCTCTCCTTTCCAAGGTCCCCTCTTTCCGTTCTTCCTGGGACTAGTCTTGCCTGAAGCTAAAAGCTCCTCTTTTCTCTCCTCAGAGCCTTCTGCTGCAAATGCTTTCTCCCGCATCTGGACAACTTGCGCAGTCTGTAGCAAAAAGGCAGTTTGCTCCCTTCTACCTCTGGAAACTTCTGGGTGAGTAAAGGACATTTCCTCTCTCTTGACAACAAATGTCATAGAATCCTCGAGTTGGAAGAGACACAAGAAGGGCCCTGATCCAGCCCAACCCCCTTCTTCTGCCATGCAGGAACTCACCATCAAAGCATCCCCATTGACAGATGGCCATCCAGCCTCTGTTTAAAGACCTCCAAGGAAGGAGACTCCACTACACTCCAAGGAAGTGTGTTCCACTGTCAAACAGCCCTGACTGTCAGGAAGTTCCTCCGAATGTTGAGCTGAATCTCTTTTCCTTTCATTTGCATCCATTGCTCCATTGGGTCCTAGTCTCTGGAGCAGCAGAAAACAAGCTTGCTCCCTCCTCAATATGACCGCCCTTCAAGTATTTAGATAGGGCTATCCTATCTTAAAACAGGGCTATCCTATCCCCTCTTAACCTTCTCTTCTCCAGGCTAAACACCCCCAGCTCCCTAAGTCCTTCCTCATAGGGCTTCATGGTTTCCAGACCTTTCACCATTTTAGTCGCCTTCCTTTGGACACATGGCTCCAGTTTCTCAATGTCCTTTTTGAATTGTGGTGCCCAGAACTGGACACAGGATGATTCCAGGTGAGGCCTGACCAGAGCAAAATAGAGTGGCACTATTACTACCCTTGATCTAGACACTAGACCAGGGGTAGGCAACCTGCGGCCCGTGGGCCGGATGCGGCCTGGCAAGGCCTTGAGACCAGCCCCCGGCCTCGTCCTGCCACCAATTGCCGCTGGGGCCTTTGAGGGGCAATTGTCTATAGAAGCCTCAGAAACATGCATTTATATTAACATTTTTTAAAAAATCAGCAATTTTTTTCGCGTGTCCTCCATTTTTATTAAAAAAGTGTCTTCCATTTGAAAATTTTGTCCTACATTTGTCCTGGTTTATTTATATACAGTGGTACCCCGGGATACGAATGCGCCGCCTTACGAAATTTCCGGGTTACGAAAAAAATCC
>NC_056529.1:21451816-21491204 GCF_019175285.1 Sceloporus undulatus | reverse complement strand
ATAGAAAAAAACTGTTCCGGGTTACGAAGGTTATCGGTCGGGTTACGGAAAATTTTTTTTGTATTTTCAAGTGTTGGTCGCTTCCTTGGTTACTCACAGTGGAAATCCTGTAACGCAGGATGCAGTGGGGAAATTAAATCCCCGTGTCCAAGGCATACCGATGGAATGGCTCCTTAGGTGACAGAGGAGTCTGATGGAGCTGGTCTTCTTCAGGCAATGTTTGTTGGATTGTGGCCACTTCCATCTCTCTGCCAAAGTGGAGCAGTTCAGCCATTATAAACCACAAGTTGTATAATAAAACCTGGAGAACTAGGGAACCTTGTTCATATTAAAACTAGAGCCGAGAGGCCTGAAGACTCTAGCCTCTGCCTGGACAGCATACATGAGAGAGTCTCAACCTACACTGTATGTTGTTGTTTTTATAGAGAACACTTGCTATTTTTCTACATCTGGTTTCGTCGTCACAATGGCGGCGGCAGTGGCGGATCCAAAGGGAAATCCCAGAGGAAGATGAGGTAAGTACAAATTTATATTTCTGCTGTTCTCTGCCCTGTCAGGAATTACTCTGCAGCAACCCTCCCCCAAAATTGTGCAGACTCATATTTGTGTTCCACTAACATCATAGTGCAATTGTTACATGGGAGTAGAGTGACTTACATGACAGACTCCATATGCTATCTTCTTCAGTGGGGAGGAAGGTGGGGAACTATTTAATAGAATCATAGAAGTGGAACGAGCTGCAAGAGCCACCTAGTTCAAGCCCCTGCCTATGCACTGCAGAGAGAGAGAGAACCATTCAAACCCCTCTTGAAAGATCTTTGTAAAGAAGGAGAGTCCATCATCCTCTGAGGCAGGCTAGTCTGCTGTTGAAGAGCTCCTACCATCTGCTCAACAGGCTTCAACAGGCTTGCTCCTCTTTCCACCTGATGGCCCCTTCAGATATTTGAAGATGACTGTCATGTCATTTCAAGTCTGTCTCTTCTCCAAGTTAAACATACCCAGCTCCCTAATTGCTCCTCATAGGATTTGGTACTTTCAGACCTTTGGTAATCCGGTGACCCTTCTCTTCACATGTTCCAGCTTGAAACACTGGGTGAAGCTCAATCATTTTACCCCGAAACAAGTGTGTTACTTCTTTGCTTTTGCTGAGTTTGTTTGAATGTATAAACATTTATGTATTTTCATGGACTAGAATGGGCAAAAGGAGTATAAATTGGTGCTATGTTTTGGGGTAAAACCTTTGGCTGGGGAAGTGCTTTTTGATTCAGTGAAGCTTCTAAAGGGCCTTCACATAAATAATATTCTTGGCGAGTTTGTCTTTTTTGAGACCTAACATTTGGGAGTGTTTTGGCCTTGCTGCCACACAGGTCTCCTGCTCTGGTAGTTTGGATAACCATGTGGAATGTGAGATGGATTGGAGAGGCCTGTGCGGTCTGGAGATTAGGTTAAAACATAGTGTTGAATACAGTGGTACCCCGGGATACGAATGCGCCGCCTTACGAAATTTCCGGGTTACGAAAAAAATCCATAGAAAAAAACTGTTCCGGGTTACGAAGGTTATTTCGGGTTACGAAAAATTTTTTGGTGCTTTTCGGCGCTTTTTCGCACGAAATCGCGGCTTTCGCTATTAGCGCCTATGGCTTTTTCGGCTTACGAAGGATTTCGGGTTACGAACGCGGCGGTGGAATGAATTAAATTCGTAACCCGGGGTACCACTGTACTTAATTTTTTTTAAAATTATTTAATTATTTATTTTTTGGCTTCGGCCCCCCAGTTGTCTGAGGGACAGCAACCCGGCCCCTGGCTCAAAAAGGTTGCCTACCCCTGCACTAGACCTCTATTGATGCAGCCTAAAATCGCATTGGCCTTGTTAGCTGCCACATCGCATTGTTGACTCATGGTGTATTTCCTGTGTAGCTTGTTTTTGTCACATCAGTGACCAAAATATTGGTCATAACTGTCTTCCGTCTGCTCCTTTCCCCATTCAACATTATTGTATTTTCAAGTGTGTCGCTTCCTCTGTTACTCACAGTGGAAATCCTTAACTCAGGATGCAGTGGGGAAATTAATCCCCGTTTCCAAAGGCATACCAATGGAATGGCTCCTGTTAGGTGACAGAGGAGTCTGATGGAGCTGGTCTTCTTCAGCAATGTTGTTGGATTGTGCCACTTCCATCTCTCTGCCAAAGTGGAGCAGTTCAGCCATTATAAACCACAAGTTGTATAATAAAACCATGAGAACTAGGGACCTTGTTCATATTAAAACTAGAGCCGAGATGCCTGAAGACTCTAGCCTCTGCCCTGGACAGCATACATGAGAGAGTCTCAACCTAACTGTATGTTGTTGTTTTTATAGAGAACACTTGCTATTTTTCTACATCTGGTTCTCGTCACAATGGCGGCGGCAGTGGCGGATCCAAAGGGAAATCCCCAGAGGAAGATGAGGGTAAGTACAAATTATATTTCTGCTGTTCTCTGCCCTGTCAGGAATTACTCTGCAAGCAACCCCTCCTCCCCAAAATTGTGCAGACTCATATTTGTGTTCACTAACATCATAGTGCAATTGTTACATGGAGTAGAGTGACTTACATGACAGACTCCATATGCTATCTTCTTCAGTGGGGAGGAAGGTGGGGAACTATTTAATAGAATCATAGAAGTGGAACGAGCTGCAAGAGCCACCTAGTTCAAGCCCCTGCTATGCACTGCAGAGAGAGAGAGAACCATTCAACCCCTCTTGAAAGATCTTTAAAGAAGGAGAGTCCATCATCCTCTGAGGCAGGCTAGTCTGCTGTTGAAGAGCTCCTACCATCTGCTCAACAGGCTTCAACAGGCTTGCTCCATCTTCCACCTGATGGCCCTTCAGATATTTGAAGATGACTGTCATGTCACCATTCAAGTCTTCTCTTCTCCAAGTTAAACATACCCAGCTCCCTAAATTGTTCCTCATAGGATTTGGTACTTTCAGACCTTTGGTAATCCTGGTGACCCTTCTCTTCACATGTTCCAGCTTGAAACACTGGGTGAAGCTCAATCATTTTTACCCCGAAACAAGTGTGTTACTTCTTGCTTTGCTGAGTTTGTTTGAATGTATAAACATTTATGTATTTCATGGACTAGAATGATGCAAAAGCGAGTATTAAATTGGTGCTATGTTTTGGGGTAAAACCTTTGGCTGGGGAATGCTTTATTGATTCAGGTGAAGCTTCTAAGGGCCTTCACATAAATAATATTCTTGGCGAGTTTGTCTTTTTTGAGAACCTAACATTTGGGAGTGTTTTGGCCTTGCTGCCACACAGGCTCCTGCTCTGGTAGTTTTGGATAACCATGGGAATGTGATGATGGATTGGAGAGGCCTGTGCTGCTGGAGATAGTTAAACATAAGTTTTAAAGCTTAATAGATGTTAGCTCAGTAACTGGTGTGTGTCGAAGGAGTACTTGCTGTTTACAAAATGAATGATTAATTAGAAAAATAGCTTACATTGGTGACTGGGGTAGAGATGTTTTGGGTTTTGTTTTAAGAGTCACGTGCATTTGTTTAATTATCCATCCATGCATTATCTTACTAAAACATTTTGTCCGTCATGCACTAGGGCATGCTATTTAGGATATTTTAGTCCTTCAGTCTTAGACTGTGGTCAGAAGATACCTCACAACTACCACAATGCACGGCTGTTTCTTTTAATCCTGGTACTGTACATGAGAGTTTAAGCCCTTTTCTTTAATTGTAAAACCGCTCTGGATTGATGCAGAAGTGTGGATTTTGGCCTGATCTGCGTAAGCAGCATAGCGAGGCAGCAGAATGAGCAATACCACTTCAGATTGTGGGCAGGATCTCACACTGGAAGTGGGGGACTTTCTTATTTTAAAAACCCTCTGTAGATAGCAAACCAGCACAGCAGACAGTAGGCTGGGTTAGAAACCTTGTTCTAGAGCTGTTAGTCTTCTGTTTGCAGTGAGTTTTTGGACCAGGAACATTCAAAACTCATTTCTCCTATCCATGGTACATAGTGTTTCAGTCTATTTTCAGTTCTTCTACTTCACTTTCCTGCATCCATAGAACTCCCCAGTGTATACCAGCAAGTAACGCACAAAGACACAGAGAGCAGCCGGAAGCACCTAAGTATTCTACTGAGAGGCCATTGGCGCTTTATGGGCATGCAGAAAGCAGGCTGAATGTCCCTGTGCCAGTTTGGACTCTGTTGCAAAACTGAAAAAACTGTGTGCGTGTACGGCTGCGTTTTCCACTGGGATGAGGCTCCTTTAAAATTTGCTCCACTGAGCTATAAAAAGATCACAAAGGCCTCCCACACAGATGCTTGGTTTCAGAGTTGCTTGTTTTTTTCACACAGCCTGCATTTTGAGTCTGAGCTGACCTGACAGTGGCCCCAAGTTTAACATGTCTCCCTTGGAGCTTTCAGCAAGTTCTCATGGATGAAGCTAAGCAGCCGCAGTGGCTCGCTTCCCCCCTCCCCCACATTTTCCTTCCACTTTCCTTGCTGTAATTTACTCTGAGTTTTAAAGGAGAGGCTTGTCCTTCCACCAGAGATGTGTGTGCATGGGTCCCAGTGCTGAGTGACTAGAAGAGAGCTTCTGGCCCAGCAGTAGCAGCAGGTTTGCGCTTCTGCTGCCTTGCGACTGCAAACTCCTCATACTGCTCCTGTGACCTATATCGATAAAGGTGTTAGAAACACCCCAGGTGAGGTACCTCCTGTTCTTTTAGCTGCATAAACTCAGCTGCTGCAGATGCCTAGCTCTTTGGTTCTGTGCCCAAAGGACATTTTGGACAAGACTTGTGTGACCTGGAACCTAGGATAAACAAGCCACCTCCAGGTGGCTCTGATGGCCACAAAAACTAAATTCATAGGTATAGGATGGGGGATACAAGGATCAGTACTACATGTGAAAAGGACCTCATGCATATTGTTGATTATAAATTGAACATGAGCCAGCAGCGTAATGCTGTTGCAAAAAAGGTGGATGCTGTTTTCCTGCATTTGGACTCAATGGCCCATGAGTCCCCTTCCAATTCTACTATTCTAGGAAATGGATGTGGCAATGGCACTTAGCAAAGAGAGATCTTGGCTTTGTAATCTGTAAACAGATGAGCAAGAAGTATTTTAGCTGACCATCACAGTGTAGACTCCAGTTCACCTGTTGAGTATTTACATTAGAGCAGGATTGGAGTCACTGGCCCAAATCCAACTTGTAGTCCTGACTGAAGTAGACTAGTTGACTCAATATGATTTACGTAAGTAGTGGCTCACCTCTTAATAGTTAATTCAGTGTGTCTATACTAGTTAGTACTACTAGAAAGGTTCAGGACTCTGTCAGCCTTAACCAGAGACTTCTGTGAAGGAAAAAAATAATCTCATTTGCCAGGGAGAGCTGTACAAACAACACAAGATCTTTCACAGAAGCTCCTCCTCAAAGCCCATGCTTTGGGTGTTTGAAAAGAAACACAAACTATCTGCATGAAGCCTCCTGGCCAGAAGGTGCAGGGGGGTCTCAGCCTGTGTCAGCCATGGCCCTCCCCCTCCAGATGATGGATGGGTAAGTTGACTTTGAAAGGTGGAAGCCTCCTCTGTGTCTTGGGGGAAAGATCATCCCAGCAGTAATTATTTACGAAGAGTTCTGCAGCCTGTCATTGCAGCCCTTGCAAGCTTTTAATCACAGAGTTCAGGTTTGGGGTTAATGGCAAATCATTTCTTCATGAAGGCTTCCTGAGGCTGAAAAGGGTCCCACAGCTGCTGCTTGGAGTGGCTGTTCCAGCGAGTGCATGACTTATTTATGGGATGTTTAGTGTGGCAGCTTCTGCGGCACTGAAGAGGCACGCAGCCCCTTGACAAAATGGCTGCCTCTGCTGGTAGCCCAGTGGAGCTGGGTGACGGAGGCCCTGAGCCATCAGCAAGGACAGACAGCGGAGCTGGGCAAAAGGGGGAGCAGTGGAAGACCTCTTCTGCCATCTTTGCCAAGGTCAGGTGTGTTGCCAGCCAGCTTCAATGTGCCAACCTTAGAATTTTGACTTCTTCAGGAGACTCAGGTGAAGTGGGCAGCCCTTTGCTCAGATCACAGGATGCATGGAGCATACCTGTTTGATTCCCTCTGAAACATAGGCACGAGAAATACTTGATCAGGATTGCCTCTCTGTCAGTGAGAGACTTGCAAAAAAAGGGAGGCTGTTCAGATCCACTGCTTTGCCAGTGTGGATCCAAAGAGTGTGTTGAGCGCTGAGCCACCTGCCAGGCAGGTTGTTGTTGTGTGTGCCTTTAAGTTGTTTCCAACTTATGCTGAATCTACCAAGGTTTCTTCAGAGGGCCTTTCCTTTGCCTCCCTTTGAGGCTGAGAGAGTCTAAGTTGCCTAAGGTTGCCCAATGGCTTTCTATGGCCAAGTGGGGTTTTGAACCCTGCTCTCCACAGTCCTAGTCCAGTACTCAGACCGCTACTTCATGTTGGCTCTGCCAGCCAGGGCTAGACTAAAAAATATTCAGAGATACACTTCCAAAAGTCTCTTAAGCTTGCTGGTGAGGAAGTTAATAAACCTACTCAGGAAGAAATTGAGCTTGACATATGCGACGTACTTCAGGGAAAATTCAAGACCATAGTATGTTACTGGTGATGCTTTATAAGTATTTGACTAAAAATGGTGAAGGAGTTCAAGTTTCACAGAGCTGGTCATCGGACAAAATGAACATTGGGAGCCAAAAAATGTTTAGATTTTGTTTTGGATTGTAGTCTTGGTGGTTTCTAAAAAGAAGTGAGTAGTCTACTGTGGGCCAAAAGAAAGCAGTCAATTCCTGGTGGTAATCTGAAATATCAAGCTTGGTTCTGTTATAGTTTGCCTGTTGCCAAACAGAAATATATTTCCTGGAGAACAGTAATGTAAGTGCATCCCTGGACTATATCTTAGAGGCCATCCCTTCCCACATGGTTGACTGAGAAGGGCAGTGGGAGGTTTTCTTGCATTTGGGATGTATTTTCACCTATATATTGTAGGCATTTTTCTTTCTCCCTCTCCTCACATTCTATTTATTTTTTCAGCAACGCCTTTTTCTCTCATCCAAAGACTATAGGGTGCTTGTTTGTAGCTCTGTGATGGATTTGCTCATTGTTCCATCACTGAGCCTTTCTGATAATAGATAACTGTGACATGGTAGCAGTGAACAAAAGAGGAGGAGGGAAGGCACAGTTCCCAATTTGTTCTTGTTTGGGAAATGGTGGCTTTATCTGAAAGATCCATTTCCCCCCTTAAGGGGCTCTTGGAAACTCAAGCCAGAGCAAGCCCTGAGTGAAATATGATACCAGACATCTGATCAACAGCCTTCTCAGAACTGTGGATGCAGCTGGATCTCTGCACCTCAGTGTGTGTGTGTGTGTGCATGCGCACGTGTGCATGTATCAGATTCAACTGGTGGTGCTCTCTGATAAATGCCTTTGTTAACCAATTTGTGAATCAATCTAATCTGGGCTGAAATAGATAGTTTTCCCCCAACAAAACAGCTGTAATTTATTTGGGAGCTCAAATTAATGACACTGATAGCAGGGTGTGCTGCTTGCAGGTTTGGGCAGCATTTGCAAAAAAATTAGGTGTGATGAGTTTGTGTCATGAAACAAGAGCTACAGTCTAAAACAACTGTGGACATTTTAATCCTTCACACTTCTAGAAAAGTGAACTTTCAGGGTCTTCTAGCATATGCTGAGCATGTGCTGATGGATAGCGTCCTACAGCTGTAGCAATACATTTTCCAGGCCTTAAAGCCCAGTGAAGGGACTAAGAACACTGGGAAGAAGGACTCCAGGCTGCTCAGTGTGGAGGAAGATGCACAGAAGATGCAAGCAGTCAAGGGCTGCCATTCAAAGGAATATAGGAGTTGTTTTTGTTTCTGTCCCCCAAATGAATGCAAGTTAGACCAGAGCTGTCATGCTCAAGAAAGGGTCTTCTGCCCATGATTTAGCAGAGGCTTGTAGGGTATGCAGGAGATACGAAGCAGATTATATTCATGATGATGACGTTACAGAAGACAGAATGTCCTTTTCTAGCTTCTCTGCTGTTTCTTTGAGATACATTTAGAGAAAAGAGGCATTATTTATCTTGTGAAATGTGAGTTGCTTTTTATGGCCGTCTGGCCTGGCTCCATCAAATGTGAAAAGCTGGAATTGGGTAGAGCAAATATTTGCTGGCTAATAGAAAGCAAACTTCCCCATTTCCTCATGGGTGTTACTGCTGGGACTCCAGGTAGGCTGCTCTGATCCTGAGCAGTTGGCCCCATTTGTAATTAGGTTTTCTTTCCATTCAGCTCCTGGCCTTTCCTTGTTCAGTCCCTGGAAGAGGGCCTGTAATGTGATACCATCACACTGCAAACCAGATGCCACCCCTTCTAACCCGGCCTGGTTTTCCTAGAGAAGTTGAAATGTGGAATGAAAAACAGACTGTATTGTGGGGGTCTGTGGCTTGAGGTATAATCAATCTGCTCTCCAGCTGATATAGCTAATCTTGATGGGCTCTTGTGTTTCTGTTCTCTCAAGAGGAAAAGAGACGCCGGGAGAGGGAGGACCAGATGTATCGGGAGCGCTTGAGGACCCTTTTCCTCATTGCTGTTATCATGAGCCTGCTGAACTCCTTGAGCACCAGTGGGGGCAACATATCCTGGAACGACTTTGTGAATGAGATGCTGGCAAAAGGCGAAGTGCAGCGAGTTCAGGTGGTGCCGGAAAGTGATATTGTAGAAATCTACTTGCATCCCGGCGCAGTTGTCTTTGGACGGCCTGTGAGTATCTTTTTCAGCAAGCGACAAATCTGAGGCCAGTTGTGGTTGATGGAGGAGAAAGCAGGCCTTGGAGCATAAGGCATAGTGTCAGAAGTTCTGCAAAGGCTGAGAGTTTCACAGGTCTCAGTCAGCATTCAGCTTGGTGAACAGTTCTGTGAAACTTCAGCAGTTCTTCATCAAAGGGTGGGCAAGTTGCAGCCCTGGGGCTGCGTGAGGCTCCTAGGCTGTTTTTGCAATTCTCAGCCCCTCCAGATTACCCAAAGTGTTTTTTTTTCCCTACCAGAAAGGAGGATGCATGGCCTCTTGTGGAAGCCTCCAGAATCAGAAGCTCACCTTTTAAATATGTGGCAGGCTAACACCTCAAGATATAACCAAAATTACAATTTTTCAGATCAGAAGTAGATTTGGTTTTTTGTGTTTTGGCTATTTTTTGGCAGTCTTTGTGAAACCAAAGGGTCCCAGGGAAAGAAAATGGGCCCTCCAAGCCTGCTACCATTGCCTACGCCTGTTATAAGCTAACCAAATTTAGTATTTTGTACAAAGTGCCTTGCAACCCCTCCCTTTAAGAGTGAGCTTATAGCTCACTTTTTCATTTAACAGAGTATAATAAAGATAATAACATTTTTGAAAAATATAAAGATTAAGTATAGTGCTAAAACATACAGATAGATAGAGAGAGGTAGATAGATAGCATGGCCATTAATTAAAACATACAGCCTCAGATTTAAATAATAATGCTGAAAATAATAATTAAAATAGGTTTCCCTGAATCTAAAAAAAGAGACATCATTTCTGGAGAGAGAATTTTAAAAGGCTTGTGACCATGGCAAAGATTCTCTTTTGAATCCTACCTGAGGTCATATCTGCCCATGATGGGGTGTAGTGAAGAATTTGTCCTTCAGCACTTAGGGTACAGGGCAAGGTTAAATGAGAAGAGGCAGTCCTGTAGGTATGTCGTTTGGACTCATAGATATCTATAACATTAATTTGCACGCAGGAGACCTTGTATGGCCATCTCCCTCTTTCTTTCTCTGACACACACCCAGCAAGACTAAGAAGGCAATGAATATTGGTGCAAATGTGCTTTCTCTTGATTACTTAAGCTTCCCCTCTGACTCACAGGAAAACACACTTCTGTCTATGCTTCAAGTAACCTGAGATCTCGGCAAGCTGAGAAGGTCGGACAGCTTTGTGTGCCTTCAATTCCTGGCCCATTTTTCACCCTGACCCACCCCTGGGAATTCCCCTGTCTCCATGCAGTGTTTTCCCCTGTTTTTGCTATTCTGTCTAGTTATTTATCCTATCTCTGGCTCTGACAACTGCTCACTTCTCTTTTCTTCAGAGGCTTGCTCTGATGTATAGAATGCAGGTAGCCAACATTGACAAGTTTGAGGAGAAGTTGCGAGCAGCCGAAGATGAGCTGAACATTGACCTGAAGGACAGGATCCCTGTCTCCTACAAGCGCACTGGCTTCTTTGGGAAGTAAGCTCAATTGAGGAGGACATTTCTCTAGGATTATGGTGCATCTTTTCATTAATGCCACTAAGTAGTCCTTTTTTTTGTCCCCTCTTCTCCTCTCCCACCTCCCTGTAACCTTTACCTCTGCACTTTCTTTTTTTACACACTATTGCTGTGGGCACACTGTGAGCCCAAATGATGCACCAGATCTCTATATATATGCATCTTGTGACAGCCCATGGGAGTTGGCTACCCATTGAAGATGGCTGTATCTGCCCCACAACTTAATAGTGGAACTCCATACTGACTTGTTTAAATTTCCATGAGATGAGCAGGAAGGGCTGCCAATGCTAGGAGCTACAATCTTGTATCAAGGATTGTATATACGTTGCTTCCTGAGGAAAGCTGCCCAGTCATTGTCCCCAATAGGTACTACAGGTACTGTGAGAACCATGGTGAAAATGATGGCAGTGTGGTGGGCCCAGTGGAGAGAATGCATTGAAGCCAGAGCAAGCCTCCCCCACAGTATTACCTTTGTCTTATAAAAAGTAACCTCCTCAGCTTTCTCCCCATTAAAACAAGAACAGACGTACTTTGGGTGGACACTGACTCACAGCCCCACGCTGAGCAAAAACCATTTTAATAATAAAACCCCAAATGTCACTGAGAAGCAAGCGCTCCCATTAAATGCCTCAACTTTGTTATGCGGAGCCCAGGATCCTTTGTTAGAAGGATTCCACAAAGGCTAAAGCTTTTAATGTGAATGTTAGGTCGAAGTGAGGATTGAAGGGAAGATAAGAGGAGGGCAGGAAGCAGCCCTGAAAGGATGGAGGAATGCTGGCTTGTAACTTCGTTTATGCTTTTCTTCTGAACAATAGTAAGAGCCAACTCTATTTCTTTGGCCTTCTTTTCTGCTGCAGTAGCAGTGTGTTTGTTCTTCTGTTAAAGCTGATGGCAGTTATTGGCAAAACCCGACTTTTTTTCTCCTGAATCCTGATGGTGGAATCTTGTCCTCTCTAGCTGACAAGGTTTCTTGGTAATAAGAATGGAAGGAAGCCTGTAAGCCATTTCATTCCAGAATTCTGCATGGCTTCTGGAGGAGGCTGGAAAACGTCTCATGGACCAAATATGGACAGACAGATGGTTCTTATGAACCAGGGCCAGTTTGGGTTACTGTCAGAGCTGACAGGCCAATTAATTCTAGGAAAAAAATATTTATGATCCATGGGGAGAAACATGAACCCTGTCCTTGGCAAATTGGGAAAAACACCTTTGCCAATCCCCCACATCAGATAGCTTAAGAAGCATTGAGTTAGATGGTTCACTTCCATCCTGGTTAGAGGAATAGTGTAGGCCAGGTGAAGAGAGGTTCCCCAGGTTCCCCAACAACCTCTTGGTCTCTTGGCATCACCCTCAGGGCTGTGCATAAAGCCAGCTACTACCAGGGGTAGCTTGGAGTTCATCCTGATTTCACAGCAAGCTTTGCTCCTCACAGTCTTGGCCTGGTCCTGCTGAGAAGCAATAGCGATACCCATCTTCCATAGACTGCATTCAGGCTGTTTTTGAAATTCACGGAAGCTACACATTAGCACAGAGTGTTGAATTGCTCCCGTCATTGTTTAAAACGAGCATTAAAAAAGCTCCCTGGGCCAATAAAAGTGCTAGGACTGTCTCCATAACATGCTGTATTCACCCTTCTCTCCATGACCTTTGATTTAAATACATTTCATGTGTGCATGGTGTTAAAACCGTTTCTTTGAAGTCTTCACATAGCTGCACTTCTCTCCTGCAACTGTAAGATGCACTGCATTGTCCAGCGGCCTGACCCTTTTCTGCTGTTCTCATTGCAGTGCCCTCTACGCTTTGGGGATGGCTGCTGTGGGTGTCGGCATCCTATGGTACATTTTTCGCCTGGCCGGGATGGCAGGAAGGGAAGGAGGCTTCAGTGCCTTTGTAAGTCTCATTGGTTACCTGTGGGGCTCCTTTTTGGGTGGGCCTGACTTCCTCCTGGCCTGGTCTGCACTCCTTCCCCAGCCAGCAGAGTCAACAGCAAATGAGAAAGAAGCTGCTCCAGGGATGGTCCTACGTCTTGCTCCTTTTCCCTACCAGCTGCTGGATCTGTACAGTATTTGGTCTGGCTGGAGGGGCGGAGGTGGCGGAGACCTCGTCTTTCCCTCTTGGCTGGGCAGCTGGAGCTCAGGGAATCTGCAGGGCCGTTCCCCTCTGCTGTTTTCAAGACTCCCTAATGACTTGCAGCTGGGAATGGCATTTCTTTCGCCTTTGTCTTGCCAGCAAATCTCACATGCAGTGGTGAACACAAATCCCTTGCTTTTAGCAAAATAACTTTTTCAGTCTTTAAAGCTGCCTAAGCTTTTGGACTGTGCTGTGAGCTGGCCTCCATGCCTCCTGTCACATGCCCTCCTCTCAGCATTAGTCAAACCCCTGCCGGTCAGTCAGCTGAGGAAAGGAGGATGATCTTGGCCTGCCTGGAAAGAGCTGGGGGAGGCCTTGCGGGTGGGCTGGAACATTTGCCAGGAAAAAGAGTCCTGTAGGACAGTAGCCTAGTTGGCTTAATCCTGCTCCTTTGACTTTGTGGAAGCTCCCATGGCTCACTCTTCCCCTTCAGTACTCGCAGGACAACCCCGACTTTTCTGTTGATGCACATTCTAAGCATGTGATTTGCTGTAAGCTCAGTTGACAAACCAACATTAGGAATTCTCATCTGGAGGATAATGAGGGGTTATGTGAAGGCCATGGAGTTACACTGGTGCTTTGTCTGTTACTGTGGTTGAATGGAGACTAGCAGGCAGTGTCTTCTTTTGGAGGTCCTTTTTCTTCCTCTTTCTTCCCCAGCCCCAGCCCCAGTATGCTGCTCATTGGAGAAACCTCCTGAGAGCCAGAATGATGTCTCTGCATGATTGGATCATGCTGCCACTTTGGGTGGTGTGGCTATTAGGAGAGAAGGGGATTCTAGAGAACTCTGTACATGTAACTGCTTTCGGCTAGAGTGCATGAAGAATCATCAAAACCTTCACTTCAGCTTCTGCTCACGAATCAGGCAGATTGAGACAGCTGCTGAGTCATCCACGGCTCAGCCCTTGTTACCTAAAGGAGGAAAGAGAGTGGAAGTGTGAAGGAAAGGCTTGTGGGGAATCGTATGTAGGCATGGGCACTGCCATATACCATGCTGGCGAGAGCAATTTGGGCCACGATCTGAACCATCCTTCTAAATTCACAAGATCAAGGGCTTTACCTTGGCCATTTTTGCATAGGATGACAGAACTTTCTCCCCCTTACCTCATCCTGACAGAACCAGCTGAAAATGGCTCGTTTTACTATTGTGGATGGCAAATCTGGGAAAGGGATCCGTTTCAAAGATGTGGCAGGGATGCACGAGGCCAAAATGGAAGTCAAAGAGTTTGTGGATTATTTGAAGGTAAGAACTGCACATGCTCTTGGGAACTAGGCACTTGGGGGCTGAGAATCAGTTGGGTAACAGTTTGGTCCCAGCAGTGGAAGTTCTGCTCTTCATTAGGATCATTGTACTACCTTTCAAGTAGGTTTTTGAGAGCTCAGTGACCACTTGCCTCGAGATGCTTGGTCTGGTATATTTAAGAGAGGCCATGGAAGGCATTCTCTGTTAATGTCACACAAGTAGGAGAGAGCATCAGTTGAAATTGTAATAATGCAGAGTGAGTGCGTAGGTAGGCACCTTTACAGAATATCCCACACATTCATTTCTAATTCCAGAGCCCAGATCGCTACTTGCAGCTTGGTGCTAAAGTGCCCAAGGGTGCCCTCTTGCTTGGACCACCAGGCTGTGGCAAGACCTTATTGGCAAAGGCCGTAGCGACCGAGGCCCAAGTGCCATTTCTGGCAATGGCTGGCTCTGAATTTGTGGAGGTGATTGGAGGTAAGTCCTGGGGAACAAAGCCAGTCTCCTTAAGTGGTGGAGTGGGGTAGCTTCAACGACTTGACTGTGAATTGGGGGGAGACGTTACGCAAGAGGGCTGTGGTCCTTTACAATTGCATTCCTGTAGAGCAGAACCTGACCCGAGTCTCTCAACCGAAAGGAAGCCACATTCCAGGTGTCCACTAAGGGGGAAACATCGCGCCTCTGTCAGGGCCAACAGACTTCTGAGAAGATGTAAACCCCTTCCTTTTCCTGTCCTGCCACAGTCTTGTCTCCTTGATTAATCCAAACTCTTGTCTTTGAGTAGGAGCTTATTCAGTTTTCCCCCTGAAAGAACGAAACAATTTTTTTCAAAAATATGTTCCATCTGCTTTTTTAATATATTGCTTACCAGGAAAGGAGCTTTGTTCTTAACTGGATTTTCTTTAGGAGCCATTCAGACTCTCTCACAGAGACAGCTCCTTGTATACTGGATTTTTAATGTCTGATCTCTTACTTAACTACACACTTACCACCATTTCTCCTCCTCTTCTTTTTTTCCATTCCTCTATTCTGTTATATTTTTGACCACAGAACACTCTTTTTCTTGTCGTCCTGGGACCTCCAGCTTTGCATGGAGAGGGGTAATAGTTCTATAGGGAAAATAACTTGGGAAGAAGCAGTCCAGTCCAGTAGAAACTGCCTTGTTTTTTGTTTTGTTTTTTTAAGAAAAGGCTTTAGGACTTCTGTCCTATACTCTGCCATCAAGCAGCTATGTTCTGTAATACTTTGGATTGCTTCACATTGCCACTTTTGGTCTCTCCTGGCAGAAGGCAGCTCTTTGTTGTAACCCACAGTGATGACTGTTAGTCTGTTGCAGAACCAGAATCTTAGTGCATTTTGAAGATCCCTATAATTGTAGCAGAAACTCTTCAGAGTCAAAGCCAAAGGTGCACAAGGCATAAAAGGAAGTCTCTTTATTCTAGAACTGGGTGTGTTCCTCTCTTTGCTTTTTTTTAGGTCTCGGAGCAGCTCGTGTGCGGAGTCTCTTCAAAGAAGCCCGAGCACGTGCGCCATGCATCGTTTACATCGATGAAATAGACGCTGTTGGGAAGAAGCGCTCCACCAACATGTCAGGCTTCTCCAACACAGAGGAAGAGCAGACCTTAAACCAGCTGCTGGTAGAAATGGACGGTTAGTTTTTCACTGCAAGTGGTTCAGTGTTGAGTCTCTAAGTGTGGCTTTCCTAATTGACTTGGGATCAAAATGCATTTTTCCACTTTCCTTCAATGAGGAAAATTCAACTCACCCCTTTGGAATAGGAGGGCAAGCTGTGCACAATGCCTCATGGTGGCCAGGAATCGTGGGAGTTGTAGTCTGACATGCATGGAGGGTGCCTGGTTGGGGAAGCATGCCTTAAAGAATCAGTGGTTTGCGGGGATGTCACATCTTGAGGATCACATAGTAGTCACATCTCTGGCTGTGGGGGCTGGAAATGGGCCACAACTAGGAGGGAGCCGATGTTTTGTTTGGCCTGGGTAGAACTATAGGTTGGCAGCTGGTGTTCTTCCTCAAAGTGGCTTCAACAGCCAAGTGAAAGATGGCTGCAAATCTCCCTGCTTCAGGCTAGCATTTGCAGATAGGTAATAACCTCTGCCCCTGTAGACAACGATGTCTACTTTGGATGGAAATAGGCTAATATGGGTATAAATATCCCAAATAAAGGAATACATAGGTTGAAAGAGAAAGAGAGAGGACTTTTTTTCAACATCTTGGAAGTTTCTTGAAGGGAGGTGCAGTGCAGGAGGGCGGTGGCCCTTCACAGTCTGCATTCCTGTGGAGCCAGACCTGACCAGAGGCTCTTGACCAGCTCTGAGTTGCTTCCCTTTGTGGTTTGGAGGTCAGAGAGGCAGCTCCTTCCTCAGCTGGTCTCCTGCTGCTTTAATTGCAGCTCTTCCCCCACCCCCAAACAAAAAACAATTAATTTGCCTGAGCCCTGCTGGTGGCTGAGCCTTTTATGCTGAAACTAAAAAGTGTGGTGGCAGCACAAGAAATTGACCAGGGCCCACAGGATTATAAAGGATCAGCAGCTTTGTGCTCCCAGGGCTTCTTCCCCACAGTGTCTCCATGGTGAATGCAAGGAGGCATGTTGTGTTCAAGGATGGATCTGCTGGTGGTTGGATCTATTTTTGGGAGCGCGGCTTCTTCCCACAAGCAAAGCAGCTAATGTTCAGCTCGCACTAATCTTGCCATAGCAGCCGCTTAGCCCATGTGACTGCTTCCCAGCTCCTCTCTTGCCTTATTTGCCTCTCTCCCTCCTTGCAAAGCGCAGGGACAAAACTGACACACAGTTGGACTTCCTCCTCCTCCTGGCATCAGAGCTTCCCGGAAGAGGAAAAAGGGGGCCCATAAGTAGCGCAGCTGTGGGCAAGCAGTGGGATTCAGAGGGCTGTTTTCAGCACTGATAGGCTGTATTCTGCCTCCACAACCATGGTTTGCCACACACAAGTGATGCTTTCAGACAGTCTGGACCTAACCATGTAGGACTTTATAGAACCATCATTTTGAATTCTGCCCGGAAACACACATAAGTGTTCAGTAAACTCAAAAGAAGGGGGAAAGAGTCTATGTGAGCTGATGTTGATGTCTTTTTCCTCTTGTGGACTACCCAGAATATCTGACTGCATAAAACTCCTAGAATATTTAGCTTGCAGCTTTGGCCATTTGGCCATCTTGCACAGAAAGTGTGAAGTCCCCTTTGTTACTTCTTTTTTCCTCCATTGCAGGTATGGGGACCACTGATCACGTTATAGTGCTGGCATCCACCAACCGGGCAGATATTTTGGATAATGCCCTTATGAGACCTGGGAGGCTCGACCGTCACATTTTTATTGATCTGCCCACTCTCCAGGTACAGTCTGGGTCTGCTTCCGTTCCACGTTTCAGATCATGCAGTCAAGATATGGTGAAGACTTTAAAGCAGTTAGCAAAGACTCAGGCCCTAAGCACTGTCCACTTATTGCCAATACCTTGTTTGGCTCAGTAACACAGTGGTGTTTCTGTTGGGGCTCTGGCAGGAGCTCAGTTTGGGGGCTAGGTCAAATAGTAGGCCAGCATAAGCTGTGAGCAAAATGCCAGGCAGCTCTGCTTATGATGACCGTCTGCTGGAATAGCATAATGAACAATAGTGCTGGCTGCCAGGATCAAGAAAGATCTCCACACACCAAGTTAAGAACTAATGGGCTGAGAGCATTTTTTTGTGAATACTGCAGGGAAGGTTTTTAGGAATGCGTCTGTGGTGCTTGTAGGCACCAGATCAGATGCTCTTGTTCTGTTTTGCACATGGTATAGATTATCAAGTAGCCTGAAGTCATGACTTAAGATTTATGAATGCAGCTTGGATTCTTGAATGTAGACCCCCAAGTCTGGGCAGACTTCAGTCTTACAAATCCACCTTCTTGTGGTTTTTAAATGCTAAAATATCTGTAGTCTAAGCTTGTTGGGGGGAAAAAACCTAAATGCAGCTTACTCTGGGAAACCAGAGTTCAAATCCCTGCTCAGTCATAGAAACCCCCTGGGTGACGTTGGGAAAGAGACACACTCTCAGCCTCAGAGAAACAACTTGATGGCACACAGCAAAAGCAAGAAATTTGATCATTAGCCGTGCTAAAAGATTCAAGCATTTCTTTCCTGAAGAAACCTGGGGCTTTCTGTGCACAGAGTGGAAACCAGGGCCAAAGAAAAGAGGTATTTCTTTCCCATCCATACTCAGTCAGTGCTCTGTTTTGGTTTCTTTCTCTGGAATGGCTCAGAAGTGCTTCCATCTGTTTGGGCAGTAAGCAGACCCTGGACTGAGGGTCTTTTCTCTCTCTCATTTTAACTTACATTGTCATCTCTTCCTCATTGCTTCTTGGGCTTCAGTCTTCCTCCTCCGGTTGCTCCAGGTTTTTGCTTAAAATACCTCAAATGCCTGATAGGATCTGGCACCGGAAAAGTGAACTGTGCAGCTGCCCTGAAGGAGGAAGGAAAAGGAAATCCTGGCAGCTGAGCCCTCCGCTTTAATCAGGAAAAGGCCTGCCCCAGCTGCGCGAGTCACTGGCTGGCCCACTGCCAGCCTGCAGTGGCCCACCCCTCTCCCCATGCCTCCCTCTTCGTTCAGACTGGCACTGGGGAGGGGGAAGCATCTGTGAGACCGTATTCTTCTTCCTCCCTCCCTCCATGCAAGTACTCTGATGATAGAAATGTTAAGGAATAAATCAGAATTAATAGGAAAGGAGGATAGCAGGAGAATTGACCTTTGGAGGGAAGAGCCAATGGCTCCCTTGCAATCCTCTTTACATCTGCCCTGCATTTGAAAGAAGCTCTGGATGTATCTGGGTTTGGAAGAACAGGCAAGTCAAATAGACTCTGCCCTCTGGTGGTTTGTTGTTACTTGCCGTCGACTTCGATTTATGTTGGCCCTATGAACAGGAGGGTCTAAATACCCTAAAGGCACCGGATCCCCATTTGATTTTGGAAGCCAAGCAAGTTCAGCCGTGTTTAGTGCTTGGATGAGAGACCGCCAGTGAATATACATCCTTATGGTAGGAACTAATGAGGGAAGACCACACTGTTGATCTATTAAGTCATCAGCGGCTCTCAAACCCCTTCAACTGGTATTTTTCTAGATTGTTTACTTGGATTAGGCTTAGGAATGATGTTACAGTGGTTCTGACTCTGCTTGGAGGAACAATGTAGAAAATGTGCTGCAAAATCTCCTCACACACTAATCACTGGGAGTAGCTAGGCTAAGATGGATGAAGGATCCTCCCTTTTCTGCAGTGGCCCCATGTTTGACTAGCTGGGACTTCTCAGGTTTCATCATTACAGGCTTCTTGGTGTCTTCCTCATGAGATGTGGCTTATTAGGCTGCCGATTACATCTAGCTATAACTGGATTTCTTTCTATATTACCGCTGTATTCATGATTTGAAATTAGTTTGTATTTTCTTTTATCTTGGACCTCACATTGAGTAGGTTTTTATAAACTTAAAAGATAGCATAAAATAGCATAAGCAATGAAAAATCCTTTCTCCTCTTCCATCTGTAGACACACATTTGGCCTGACATGTTTAGCAAGAGTTTAGGATTTAGGGCAGCTGAAGACATTCTGTCTGCCTTATGCTTTGAATAGTTCATGCATCTTTTGAAGGTGGTCTGGTATGGCTGTCCATAGCATGGAGAAGTTACTTGTTTGACCACAACTCCCAGGCTTCCCAAATCAACTACAACTCTCAGACTTATGGAAGTACAAAAAGTAAAAAATTTCCTGGCTTTCTAAGAGCAGGAGTAAGATCACTTCCATCTTGCATTACCTGTGTTTGCTTTTTTAAACAAACCTGAAATTCCTGTGGTCCCTCAGCGTGTGATTGTGTGTGAGTAAATGAAAAGTAAGAGTGCATACTCAAGATCTCTAAAGATGGCTAAGCAAGGCTGACTCTGCGCACTGGCTTAAGAGCCTAAGAAGTGCCTTTTACTGGAGGGCCTCAAGGCCCATCATTTTTTGGAAGAATCTCACCAGGTTAGATACCCGAATGGAAAGAAATCACATTCTGCTCTACTTCTGCTTTCAGAGCAAGATGACACAAACACCTTCATTTCTTCCAGTGTCATCCATCGCTACCCTTCGGTAGTAACCCCAATATATTGTTGTTATTATGTGTCTTCAAGTGATTTCCAGCTTGTTGCGACCTTAAGGGGAACCTGTCACAGGGTTTTCTTGGCAAGCTTTGTTCAGAGGGTTTTTTTTTAATTTCTTCTGAGTCTGAGAGAGTGTGACCTGTCGGAATTCACCCAGTGGAGTGGTTGAGCAGGGATTCAAACCCTGGTCTCCAACCACTACATCATGCTGGCTCTCAAACCCCAATATATGACCCCATCAATGTTGTTATGGCTTGGGCCCAGGATACCTAAAGGACCGCCTCTCCCCGTACATTCCGCCTCGCACCCTCAGAACGTCTGGGCAGCAATTACTGAAGGTGCCTGGGGCTAGGTTAGCCTCCACCACACGATTTTCCCGGCTGCCCCAGCCCTGTGGAAGAAGCTTGCCCACTGAGCCCCCGCTCATCTACCACCTGGCCCAATTCAGGAAGGACCTTAAAAAACTTCGCCCAACAGGCAGTCCCCCTTCCCCCCCGACAAAAACCTGTGGGCCTCTCCTACTCTTCCGTGGCCAAAGGTGGGCTAGGGTGTTAAAATCCTGTTGGTTTTTAATTGATAGTTTTTTGTATGTTGGTATGGTTTTTGGCCTGTAGTTTGTATTTGTTATTTGTTAGGGCACCACCATTGTTTTTAAACCTTGTGGTAAGCCGGCCCTGATCTTGGAAGGGCGGGGGGGGATATAAATAAAATTTTTATATATATTATTATTTATTATTATTGTTTTTCGAGGGAGGCGAGAGATCTTTGAAGGCAGCATCTCAAAGGCCGGAAACTGTCCGCCAGGTCGGCAGCTTTATTCCCAGCGCTTTGGCTGAGCTCACGCCAGGATTCCCGCGGGTACGTCTGGAGCACTGCATGCCTTGCTCCACCATCTTCGCACTAGCATGTCCTTAATGCAATCTCTAGGGCCACCCTTTTGGTCATACGTGGCGTGGCAGTTCTCCCCAGGCTGCTTCCATCCAGTGGCATGCTGCATTCTTCAGCGAGCAGCACTCACTGAGATAAGGGAGGGTTGTGGGTATGCTGCATGGAATTGACACACAAACAACATCCAGTCTTGTTTTGTTCTCCCTGGATATATTATGGAGGAGGAGGGAGAACTCATTGTGCATGGTATGTGTGACCCAGATTTCGGTGGGGTTGTTGCTTCTGCTGCTGGCAGTTCTGGTTGTTTGTGCTGGGAAATTAGGTAACTGAAAACCAGTGTGGTGATTTTTCTGGCCATCTCCCCTCCCCATAACTGACCAGTTCCGTTTTGGATGAATGAAGAGAAAGAAGATGGTTCTGCTTGCTTTCTGAGGCCCCCGGCTGCCTTCAAGCTACACTGGAAGCACAGAATGGAGCTATTGGGCCCCAGGCTCTGTGTTTCCTGTTTGTGCAAAGACCATGGAGTAACCCACATGCTCTTCCTTCCCTCCCTCCCTCCCTCCAGTGGGCCTCTCTGTGCCGCTTCCACAGCTCCTTTGAGCAGCCCCCACACCACCCACGCACACAAATGTGAAACAGATGTTCCATCTCCTCCCCACAAAAACTTGTGTGGTTATGGTCAAAGAGCCCAGTAGGCCGGGCCTAGCCCAGCCCAGGTGACCCTCACCCTACTGGTCAGCCACAGCCTTGAAGCTATGCCTGGTTTAACCCATCACTCTCCATTCTGAAGCATCATAGCCAGGGCAGCCAGTCCCATCTCAGGGCTGGAATCCAGTGCAGAGAGCAAAAGAATAACAGTCTTTCTAAGGTAGCCACATATCCTGCTTTACTCAGGAGGAGTCCTCTGTTCAAAGGACCACCCAGCCCCGGCCAGTGGATCTTGGGACTGTAGTTTAAAAAGAGCAAAGGAAAAGCTCCCAGGTCTGAAGCCTGTTTGCTTCTGATGTAAGTCATCTTAACAATACTGCTAAGAGGAATAAAGAGGGGTAGATAAAGTGGGGAATGTGGGCTTTGTGTAGGCCCCTTATTTTTAAATTTTTTGACTCCCCTTTCATGCCCTCCCCCGACCAAAAAGTTGTGGAAAATGACATTGTTCATTCCTGGAAGCCTCCTGAGACTGGAAATGTTGCTGTAAAACAGGGCATAGTCTGTCCCCTACCCCCGAATAGAACCCAGAAGTAGATTTCTGGAAGCTACTTTTTTCACATTGTTAGGGTTGATGCAGTTTGTGGTGAGTCTCCAGTTTGGAGAACCAACCCTTGGAACTTCCATAGTTTCATTCCCTGGCAGCTTAAAACTATAACCACAGCCTGTGCTTGGTTGTATAAATAGCAAAATCCTGGCCCAAAGCAGGTAAATCTTCAAGGCATTGCTGCTAGCATGGAAAAAAAATGATCCCTTGGCCCCACCAGCAAAGTTAAAAGTCAAGGAGTGTAGAATATCAGATGAGATGCCACTTAGCTATCCCCTTGCATACTTTTTGTCGTCTTGTAACAAGGAAATATCTGGTGCTAAAGACACAGGATGTTTGGTCGAACTGATCCATCTGGGAATCTAAATGGATGGTGCATACTTCATCTCAGGATCTGGGTGGTTGTATTTTGGCCAGTAAGTCCCCCCCTCCAGGCCAGACTGCCAAGTGATGGTCATGGATGAGATGGTTTGCCTTCTAGTGATGTAAGTGGACTCACTTGCCAAAGTCAAATGGAATCACTACCTGCTCTAGAGGTCCCTCACCCCCTGAACGCTCTAGTGTTCCCATTCCAGTGCTCTGTTTCAAACTTTGTGAGCTGATCCACAAAGGAGTGTGTCTTGGACTTAGTGGTGTACTGCTGCCTTCCAACCCCCTAATTCTGAGGAAACCCAAGTCAGTGTGTGTCTGTTTTTCCACCTGTAGGAGCTGACATAGCCAACATCTGTAATGAGGCAGCCCTCCATGCTGCAAGGGAGGGTCATAAATCCATCCATACCTTCAATTTTGAGTATGCTGTGGAGAGAGTCATTGCAGGTAAGGCTTCTTGCAACTTGTTTGGTTTGCATTCTTGTATCTGATAGCATACCAATACTTCTGTCATATTAGGAAGCCACTAGTGGATGGCCATTGTGCCCTGCATAGAGGCCATTATCAGAGTAAAATGATTTGGGTTTAGTCTGTTTAGTTACAGACCAGATAGGAATGAACTTCTGTGTCCTGGTGTAGTATCTGTTGTAATCATTGCAGATGGAATTCTTTGTCAAGAAGGCCATTTAAATACCTTCGCATTGTTGACCTTAATGAGACCTCACTCTGTGCCCTAGTTGCTCTGTATTAAAGGGATGCATTGGTGGAAGCTCACCAATGCAAAAATGAAAAAGTCACTTTTAAAATGAGGTTATTATCATTGTCTTTATTTTGCTTCCCTCTGACCTCACTGTCTAGATTTCTCCCATCTCCTAGCTTTCTATCTCTCATTTGTGGGGTGAGGGACAATGAAGGACACACAATTAAAACAACAGTCTAGTAGAATGTTAAAGGTTTCCATTTTATTAGGCTATAACTTTTGTTCACTGCAGCCCACTTCAGTTGCACAAGCTTCTAACTTGCAACTCAGGATAACAGTTCTGTGCTTGGGATAAAAGGAACCATAGTCTCCAAAAGCTGATGCCATCATAACAAGTGTGTCCGTGCTTAGGATGTCACAAGACACTTTTCTCATGGTAATGGTGGTAGACCTTTGCCTTTAAAGTCACTGGCCCTTTCAGGGAAGGATGTATTTAGTAATATCACCTGGAAAATGGAAGGTGTCATATTTTGTCCTCATAGGAACTGCTAAAAAGAGCAAAATCCTGTCTCAGGAGGAGCGAAGGGTAGTGGCATTTCATGAATCAGGTCATGCGCTTGTGGGCTGGCTCCTGGAGCACACCGAGGCAGTGATGAAGGTAAGTCTCCCACTTGCCCTGAGCCTGGGGTTAGCAGACAACATCAGCCATCTGGTGCTACCAGAAGGTTTACTGAAATCCCTATTTTCCAGCAGTGCAATGGTACCTCTCCTTTATGCTACAGGTTTCCATAGCTCCACGCACCAATGCTGCCTTGGGCTTTGCCCAGATCCTGCCAAGGGATCAGTACCTCTTTACCAAGGACCAGCTTTTTGAGCGGATGTGCATGGCCCTGGGAGGGAGAGTTTCAGAAGCCATTACATTTAATAAAGTTACAACAGGTGAGGGAGGCTCTTGAGGAAGTGTAAATTCTTTACACAGAGAGGGGTGTTGCTTAATCTCTGTGGCCTCTTGCATTCCATGTATGTTGCAGACTGTTGATCTCTCTTCTTAACTGTGCAGTGAAATCAGTTAAAGTCTCCAGCTGCCAAAGATATTCTCCTTTTCCCAAGAGGAGAGAGAGACTTTGACACTCAGTTTTCTTCTTCCATTACACATTCTCCTCCTCCCTCCCCCACACCCCTTGCTTCCTCCAGGAGCCCAGGATGACCTGAGGAAAGTAACCAAGATAGCCTACTCAATGGTGAAGCAATACGGGATGGTGCCCAACGTTGGGCATCTCTCCTTTCCAGATCAAGAAAGTGCTCCAGGGATTGGGCGACGTCCTTTCAGCCATGGGCTCCAGCAGATCATGGACCATGTAAGTTTTCATGTGGGCTGTAAGACTGCATAGAAAATGCCATGCTTCCTCCTTTTCTGAGTCTTTTTTTAAAAAACAAGTGCAAAAAAATGCCCTATAAGGCTGTAATCATTGACTCAAAACACATCTGCCCTGAGGTCACCCCTCTTCAAATGGGCCTTTGTTGGCTTGTGTTGAACCTTGTCAGCAAGAAGCAATTGGGATTAGTGGAGAGGGGGATGTTGCAAAGTGTCCAGGAGGTGTGGAATCAAAGGAGGCAAATGGCTGGTTCCTGGAGCCTAGCTGGAGACCATCCCATGATTTCCTGTATATTTTTGTTGCTCATCTGCTGCCTGCGTCTACAGTGTGTTTCTTGGCTGCTTTCTGCCTGGTCTTACATTTTTCCTGGACCTAGAATTGAACACGTCTATGTGTTTGCTCCATGCAGTGATTCCACATGAGAAACAACAACAATAGCAACAGCAGATTTATTTGCCTTTTCCCCAGAGTCAGGACTCACAACAGCTTACAAATTAAAACAAGAACAACACAGTTAAAACATATGAAAGAGCAACATTAAAATGGAATTAAAGTATTAACAATTCTGAAAACAGTTTTATTATTATTTATTATAGCCTAGAGAGTTTTGAGTTGAAATTCTGCATTTTCATCTGAATAAAACCGATAAACCAAGCTTTAATGCCCCGCGTTTCCCATGATGATTTTTTGGCCTTCATTTCACTTGTAGGAAGCAAAGATGCTGGTGGCCCAAGCCTACAGGCGTACAGAGAAACTGCTGCTGGACAATCGGGACAAACTGAAGGCGGTAAGGCTTCCTTTTCCCTTAACATCAGACAGCAGGAAAGTAAAGGTTGAAAGAAGTGGGAGCTTAATGGGTGGGAAAAGAAATCCAGATACTCATCCAGATCCCATCCTAGTTGAGGAAGCTCAGTGGCTGGCTGTGTGTGTATGTTGCTTGTCTTTACCCCAACACACCTCATATGGTGCCTATGAGACTAAAAGGGCAACTCAGAGTCTCTGGAAGAAAATGCGTTGTTTAAAAGAAATGTTAGGGTAACGTCTCCCAGAAGCTAAAGAGGAGAAGAAAACTGGAGCATTGAAAGAATGATTTCTTTGCAGAGCCCCAGGGTCTGTTTGGGGAAGGCTAGTGGCCCTTTTGCTTAGCTTTGGCACCAAGGGGCAAGGTGCATTGCATTGCATTTCCCAGCATGGAGAGAAGGAAGCAACTGGGGCTGTCAAGTAAGCAAACAACTATCTTGGATGTGGGAGCCTGTATCACTATTTGCACATGTTGACTTCCCTTGAGGATTAATATCTGTACATACATGTAGGGGTGTGTGTATATGTGTGTACTTATCTACTTGCTTGCCTATACACACACGCACGCGTGATTCTGTCTCCCTGGCCTTCTCCAGCACACCCTTGCCTTAGGATTTATGGCAGGTGTGGCATGATTGGGAGGTGGTAAAGAGGCTGGAATATTTCACCTAAAGTCACGTAGTTGCTTGCTTCAGCCAATAGGAGCCTAGACTGCATCCTCTCCTGTGTCCTCCTTTCCTTTTTTGTCCCCCTGGGTTTTGGCTTGTGCATATGTCGAAGCGTATCCCTTCACTTTTTGCCAACTTTCCCCCCTATCTAGCTGGCTGACGCCCTCCTGGAGAAGGAAGTAATCAACTACGACGACATTGAAGCCCTGCTTGGGCCTCCTCCACACGGGCCCAAGAAAATGATCAGCCCTCAGAGCTGGATTGAAGCTGAGAAGGATAAACAGGATGTGGGAGAGGAGGAGCCGTCCCAGCAGCCCCGGGGACAGGAGGAGGAGGAGGAGGAGGCCAACCTGAGACTGGTTTCAAACAAGTTCATGCTGTAGAACGTAAGAAGAAACTAAAGGCAACTCAAGGTGCAAGACGAGTGCCTCCTTCCCTGGGTGTTGGCTGTTCTGCTCAGATTCCGGAACGATGGATGGGGTTCAGCTTTTCTCAGTCCAGGAACCAAGGAGGCCAGAGTGTGGTCTATGGCCTGGGGTTTCTCCCTTGGCTTTATGCCACATTGCCATTTCTCTGGGAGGGCCCCCAACATCTCTGGATCAGCAGGTGAGGCTCCTGGGAGAGAGTGCTCAGCCATTCCAGGCAGGACCAGCCCTTGGGTGATGGGTCTCCCACAGCTGCTGGTCTCTGCTTTGTGTTACTTCTTGCCAGCGGCACACAGGAGAATCCCCAGTTACCACCAGAGCAGCGAAGATGGGAATACCTCCCACAGCTGTGTATCTGTGCCTTTGGTACCAGGGCCCAGTCTTTCTCATTTTCTTATTCATTTTAATACATCTCTTGAGAAGTGGAGAATCTGTTGGTGGCTGTAAAGGATGAGAGGTCCTATTAGCTATATTACCAGGTCTGGCCATAAACTGAAGGGCAGGCAGCAACCCTGGTAAAGTTTGGCTCCCAGGAGTAACTTTGCAAGGGAAGAGTCCACAAGCCTTTGTGAGAATCTGCATATAGAGGCCTGTGTGTCCAAAGCAATTGTGGCTGGGGATGTATTGGCTCTTCCCTGCTGCGGAGTAAACAGCTCTGTGTGTGTGTCTGGGAGAGCGCACGAGAAAGAGAACACGCTTATGTGCATGATCTCCCTCATTCTCTTCCCCAGCTCCTTAATGTGGATTATTTCCATGAGGATTACTGTCTGTATCCCTGAACAACCCTTGTCCAGATTTTCCTGCTGCCAACATGTAATTTGTAATTCTCAGGCTTCCTCTTCCAAATCCCTCCCATGCGCTTGGATGTGTGGTCACTCGTTTGCGATTGCGTGCACTTCCTCACTTGTGTGTTCTCTCTCTCTCCCCACACCCACCCTGAGAGTAAACCCAGTGTAGAGGGAGGGAGTTAGTCTTCAGAAGGGTTGAAGGCATAATAATCCTCCTGACTCACTTCAGAGTGCTCCATAGAGCAGCCAGGGCCTCTCTGTAGGTCTCCCCCTTCCTCCGTCTCCCCAGCGGCGGCCCTGGCAGAAGACTTCCCAGCAGCCTATGTCTACCACCTAGCGGGCTCTTCATAAACCTGCAGCCAAACTGCGGTTGCTGAATTGTGATGGCTGCCTCCCAGACACACTGGCAGCAGCTCCACTTTAGCACAAGAAGGTGGATTGCTCACCCTGGAAGACATTTAGGATCGTGGGAGTGCTTGAATTGTTCCAGGTCATGGATGTAGATTGTCTTGCTTAGATGGGAGAGGTTCCTGTGGCTTCTTGTCAAGAAAATAAAAGGTTGAAAACTGCTGGTGTCCGCTCAGATTCTCTCCAAGGGGTTGTTTGCTGGGAAACCTACATTGCTCCCATTGTTGTTGTGTGCCTTCAAGTCGTTCCTGACTTCTGATGAACCTAGCGCCAGGGTTTCTTGGCAAGCATTTTTCAGAGGAAGTGTGCCATTGCCACGTTCTTAGGCTTGCGCTTCCTTTACATTTCTCTGAAGACGCCAGCCACAGATGCTGCTGGCGAAATGTCAGGAACAAACACATCCTCATTGCCCCAAAAGCCCACAAAAAAGTAGGGGTGATGGTTGTTCTGGATACAGAGGCGAGCCCCTTCTTCTCGCCATTTGGAAGACAAAATATTTTGTAGTACAGGAAGTTTAAATTCTGTAAGCAAAATAAAAAGGTATTTCTTTCCTATGAGATCCAGAACGCCAACAACACCAGCGTTGCAAAATGCGAGCGTGTGATTGTCTTCCTCCTCTGTTATTTTTAACACCTTTCCCTCCCTGATGAAGAAGCCGGCGGAGCTTCAAAAGCTTGGAGAGAGATAGATAGATAGATAGATAGATAGATAGATAGATAATAGATAAGATAGATATAATATGCATTTTGGTTGGTCCCTGTTCTGTGGATTTTGGATCTTACTATACTTTGGCCACATGGCCAACAACGGCCTGGATAGGTTTCTTGCAAGATCTTGACCCTTGTTGATGGCCAGAAAGGAACCTTTGTCTTCGGCACCCCATTGGTTCTCCCCATAAAGGCTTCCCAGCGAGGAAGACAAACATTAACAAAAGAGCACAACTAGTAATAGCGAGAATGCCTAGAAGTAACATAACAGCTGAGAGAGGTCTGCAGGGCTACAACTTTATTTCTGTTCTTTAACCTTAATCTTTATTGGTTTTGTATCAAGAACACAATCCAACACAAGTCTTTTACATATTTGGTCACATCATTTATACATCTTTTAGAGTATATATTTGTTCAAAGGCGTCTTCCAAAAATTATAACGTTACTGCACTACAACATGTCTAATAATATATATATTATAGTATAGAATATATCGTAACCCTATAATCTATTGGGTTACAACTTTTAAAATGCCTCATATTAACTATCTGACCTTAAAACGTGCGCGGCTCCTTTAAAAATAAAAACAAGGGCGCCATCTTTGTTGCTGGCAGGGCGACGCGTTTCCCTTACCTCGGTAGGCGGCTTCCTCGCTCTGATTGGCCAGGCGGTGGCTTCTGTCTTCCGGGTCACGCACGGCGTCGCAGATATCCCAGCGTGCTTCGCGGCGGCTCTTTCTTTTTCCGGCTGGCCATTTTCTCCGCTGGGAGGTGAGTTCTCGTGCTGCGGAGAGGCGGCGGGCACCATCGGGCTCCATCCTCCGCCTGGGCCGGGGAAGGAGGCTCCGAAGGCGGCTGTGAAGGCTCCGGAGGGCCTCGGGGTTTCGGAGGGAAGGTTCTCGGGGGCCGGGAAGGCGCTGGAGCCGGCTGGGCTTGGACTCAGTGGCTGGTTCTGGCTGGAAGAGGCCTACGAAGGCCGACAGTGGGTCTCCTTCTCAGCCACCCTGGAATCATGGGACTTGTAGTTTGGGGGAACATTCAGCCAGGTTTTTCAGAAGGATCTGGTTTTCCAGGAAAGAACCATCGCAGTTAAAGCATGCTAAAGTGCCTTGGTTTCTGCACTCTTGGGGCTGCATCCCCTCTGCAGAATTAACGCAGTTGATTAACTTTAGTCGCTATGGGCCCATGCTGAGGAATCATGGGATTTGTAGTTCACAGAAGGATCCAGCCTGGTTTTTCAGAAGGCTCTGCTGCCCAGAACTCTGTCGGATAGAGCCATAGCGATTAAAGGGGAGACAAGCTGCTTAGTTGAGGAAGTTCCTGCAGAAGTAATCCTGGCACATTGACGCTTTAACAGTTATGGGACATTGTAGTTCCTCAGAGGCATTTAGTGTTCCCTGTCAAAAAGGTCTGGGGCCACAGCAGACTACAAATCCCAGGATTCCATAGCATGGGGCCATGGCAGTTAAAGCGGTGTCAAACTGGATTGACCCTCAAAAAGGCCATGAAAGCCTTCAACTTCACGTAAGACTCTTTTTTACCTGAGAGATCGCCTCTCTAGGAATCTCTGGCTCCTCCGGGACAACTCTGCGGCCAACATCTTGTTGAAAATTGACCATAGACTTGAACTGGAGGACCTACAATTACCCAGAGAAGTGTTCTCTCTAGGAATCTCTAGGTCCTCCAGCGCGACGTTTGGCAGAAGTTAACCATAGAGTCACGCTGGAGGACCTAGAGATTCCTAGAGAGAGCATATTAATCAAAGCCACAAATGCGGAGGGCCGACTAATAGCTTAAATGTGTCAGAAAGCCCTTTTCTATATAGTCTCTGTATGATTATTGCAGGAACATTACTCTTGGCCCAAAACGGGGGGGGGGGGGAGTATGCCCCCCAATACAGATGAATGGCTACTTAAACTGCAAGATATGATGGAAACGGATCATGGTTCATGGGAAAGCGGAAGAAAAAATGGGGAAGGAATGGGACATAGTGATGAAATACTGTAAAAATAGGTGGAAGTAGAAGAATTGTCATAAGAATAATAGGATTAAGAGAGCAATAAAAATACTGAAGTTAACTGTGATCACAATCTTACATTGAAGTGGTATTAACCGCCAAGAAACAATCACAGAAGGTAAATGCTATCAATGGAAGTATAAAGATGTGGTAAAATGTTTAGAAAAACGGTAAACAAAACAATAGCAGTGGTCAAGAGGTGCAAAGTTTTGTTTAGATGCTTTCTTCTTTGTTTATGACAAGCATAAATGTGTGTAAGCATACGTGTATAGTAATTGTAACATGCACTATAATAGTAAATTAAAAGCCACGGAATATAAATGTGCCAGAAAGCCCTTTTGCCCTTCACTCAGCGCTTGTGCTCCTTGCGTTTCCAGGGACCTCGTAAGCAGCCATGGCGCCCAGCCGGAATGGCATGATATTGAAGCCTCACTTCCACAAAGACTGGCAAAGGCGGGTGGCCACCTGGTTCAACCAGCCTGCGAGGAAGATCCGCAGGTGAGGCTGTGAGTGTGGGATTCACAGCAAACATTGCGTTCAGCCTGGACAACACAAAGGGGAAACAACCATGAGACTTGACAGTTTAGGGCTTTTGGGGGGGGGGGGGTTAGTTTACTTGTGCCTGCTTCAGCCAGATGATGAAAATTCTCCGGAATCGCTGTACTCCATTGATGATCCCTTGAACCCATATAAGCTGATGGCTGTGGCACTTTATGTTGCTGTCAATGGGATGGGAACTAGTTTACAGTTAAAAGGGGGGTTTCTTGGCCTTCATCTGTAAGGGAGCCCAAAGGTTGTCTCAGGTTTTGACATGCCCCTGCCTTCTGTTTTCTCAACTCAGGAGGAAGGCCCGCCAGGCAAAGGCCCGCCGCATCGCTCCCCGTCCAGTATCTGGACCAATCAGACCAATGGTGAGATGTCCTACCGTCCGATACCACACAAAAGTCCGTGCAGGTCGAGGGTTCAGCTTGGAGGAGCTGAGGGTGAGTAAAAAGGGCAGGAGCCCCTCAAGGAATGGGATGGGGTTTCTGGCTCATGACAGAGCTATGGTACTCTGATGTGCTTTTTGCTGTGACTAGTTAGAATCGTAGAATCATAAGAGCTGGAAGAGACCCCAAGGGCCATCCAGTCCAACCTCCTGCCATGCAGGGACACAGTCAATGCACCCCTGACAGATGACCATCCAGCTTCTTTAAAATTCTCCAAACAAGAATACTCCTTTGAAAGCTTTCCAAATAAAGACTAGACTGGCTGCGGTCACCCAGAGGGCCTTTGCATCTGCCACTTCCAAACTATAGAATAGCCTGTTGGAAGAGATCTGAAGCATTACTAATCCTGACAGCTTTAAAAAGGCTGTCAAGACACATCTCTTCTGACAGGCCTTCCCAGTGTAACCCACTTGGTTACCTACCCATTGATGTGGACAGAATACCCAAGATGCCATCTCTCTGCCGCTGACTACCCTAATGATCTAATTGATCTTTTATTATTGATATTAAAATATTATGTGTATTTTAGGAGGGAGGGATAATGGGATGTGTTTTTACTGTATTTTATTGTAAAAAGTCACTCTTTATTATTGAATGATATCCACAGACAGCAGTAGGCATCATCTTCAGAGTAGCATTATTATATCTTCCATCTAGGTTAGCGTTTCAACTCCTATGTGTAGGTAGTTGGCTTGGTTGAAAACAAATCTGATTTCTTGAATGGCAGGCTTTACAGAAGAGATATATAACGTTTGGACTTCAAGATATTTTGGCCTTTGGAAGAGAAAGCCCCACATTGTGTGCATTACAGTAATCCAAATGAGGTATAAACAAGGCATGTGTCACAATAGCCAGATCTGACTTGTCCAGGGATGAGTGCAGATGGTGCACTAGACTTAACTGTGCAAATGCACTCCTAGCTATTAGCATCAAGGCTCAAGGTTGAGTCCAAGAGTTGACCCAAGTGGCAAGTTCTGAGTTTACAGGAGGAGTGTATCCCCATCCACTACAGCACTGTGATTTGTTTCTGTGAGGTCCCTGCAGTCAGATGATGACACTGTCTCTGGACTCTCTGTAGTTTCCATGATGACTGTGTTTTGAACCCTTTTCCAGCTGATGACTGTTGTGGCTGCCTAGAAGGGGTTGGGTGGCTGTGTGTGACTATTGCTTGAGGCTGATGTTGTTAACACCCTCTCTGTAGATGGCCGGCATCAACAAGAAGTTTGCTCGGACAATTGGTATCGCAGTGGACCCCAGGCGCCGCAACAAGTCTACAGAAGCCCTGCAGGCCAATGTCCAGCGACTGAAGGAGTACCGTTCCAAGCTCATCCTTTTCCCCAGGAAGCCTTCTGCTCCCAAGAAAGGAGACAGCCCAGTAAGTATCAGGGAAAGTTACAAATGGTGGGGTATGGAATTTAAAAAAAAGAAACAGCAACTCTGCGGGTCTGAAGGCTGTGATGCAAGAAATCCAAGGCTGAATTTCCAAGGTCTCGGTGTGTAGGGTTTGAGAACAGAAAGGCCCAGGTCCCTGGCTTCAAATTGCCTTAACTTGTTTGCCTTTTTAACAACCTCTTGGAATGCTAATGACCACAGTGCTGACCATTTTCAGAGAAGGTGTCAAGGAAACATGGGGTAGTGGCAAGATAATACTCAGAAACAAGGATCTGAACTTCTAAATTGGAAGCCTGGACTCTTGTGCCTAATCTGACCTGTTGCTAACAGTTCCTATGGATAAATTCTGGAAAGTGGCCCCAGCACTTCCATGATGTGACTCAAGCTGGGATTTATTTTTGGAGAAAGGTAGAGCAGAATAACTTGTCCATTATTCCTCTTTGTTGCTTATTCTTTTCTTTTCAACACAGGCAGAAGAGCTCAAGATGGCCACACAGCTCTCTGGACCTGTTATGCCCATCAAGAATGTAAGTGACTCATCATCTCTTGGCATCTTTAGACTTTGCCCCTGGAATCTTAAGTTTAGCAAGAAGACTCTTCTTGATTTTAGAGTATTTGATGTCCTGCGTAGTAAAATCTACAGCACTATATAAAGTATAATAAGTAATAATAAAATCCAGAGTGGTATGAGTTAACATCAGCATACCATCCTGAACTAATTTTGGTCTGATTTCAGAAGCTAAGCAGGGTTGGATAGGATTTGGATGTAAGGGATAGATTATATCACAGATTGCTTGGTGGGATCAGTAAAGAAAGTGCCATGGCTGTTGCTGCTAGTCAAGAGTTGAGAGCACTAGGCTGCCTGGGCTCCGAAAGGGGTCTGACTTGGTATAAGGTAGCTTCCTATGTTCCTGTTGCTTGAAGTTCCAGTGGACTGGATGCTGTCCTATTATTCTTAAAACAAAAAGAGGAATTTTAGATATCTTGCCACTTGGTAAAACATAATGAATGATAGCTTCAGCTGTGCAAAACATTATCAGACCATACTTACAGCTTAAACATCCCCTTGGCTGTTGCTAAGTAAGTTGTGCTCCACGCTTAAACAACTGGGACATGGAGACAAAGCGACACAACTGAAAACCTGGAAGTGGAGTAATAAATGTATGGGTCCCTATAGTTAGGTGGCTCTTGAGAAGATCAGGTCTGTAGGATTAATTTAAAGGAAATCACAAAATTGCATAAAAATGGTAAAGCATCCACTTGTGGACTGTTAGGGAAATAGTTTGCCCATTTGGAACAGGAGGTACTGGAGGAAGGGGAGGATTACTTCAAGGTCAGGGGGGAGCCAGAAATGACCCCCGCAGCCTTGGCACATAGAAAGATTTCCTCTGTCATCTGGTAACAGGTGTAGCTCTCTTTGGGTGTTCTTATTTGTGGGGTTTTGTTCCTTTTTGAAAGGGGTGTGTGACAAAGGAGTGTGACTCGGAGTTGCCGCATAAGGGAGCTCTTTTGCCCTTGGGAACAGGCTCCTGGCCAGCTTGTTGCTGCTGCGTCTGTTGCCAACAAATTAGTCACCAAGGTGTAGGAAGAGAGCAGCAGCTTTTCAATGTGAGTAACTGTGTTGTTCTTTCCTAGGTCTACAAAAAAGAGAAGGCCCGAGTTATCTCAGAGGAGGAGAAGAACTTCAAGGCCTTCGCCAGCCTGCGCATGGCCCGGGCAAACGCTCGGCTTTTCGGCATCCGGGCTAAGCGCGCCAAAGAAGCGGCCGAGCAGGACGTTGAGAAAAAGAAATAAACTGTTGGCTCAGGGCCTCTCAATAAAGGAGGGTAATTCTGAAACTACGTGGTGCCGTCTTATGTCAAAACTTGGAGGAGGGAAATGTGGGCTGGGAAGTCTGCCACAGAGGTGTACAAAATGGAGCTTCTGTTGTGGAAAGAAAATCCTTCTGTGGTTGAGCAGGGAATGTGGTGGTGTTTGCATTTGAGTGAGCGGCAGCTTTGGAGCAAAATCCTTTAATAAATTGGGATCTATGACAGTAATTGGACACTGAACTGGGGAGAGAAAAGAGCAGTCCATCAGAAGTTTTCCATTTTTTAAGTAGGAGAATCTCCTCCTCTTTGGAGCTGGTTATTTGGGTAGCCAGTGAAAAGATGCTGAGGTGATCTTCCCTTGTGCAAAGTCAGGACTTTAGGGGATGTGTGGGAAATAGATGTGGCTTCCTTTGTCTTCCTATGGCTATTTCAGCATGCCATGTCTTTTCACTGGCTTATGCTTTTCCTTCTTAAGGAAGAGAGACTGCACTCTCTTGGCAACATCCTGCCTTCCTAGTCCAGACAGCCACCAAAGAAGTCATGCATGGGATTATAGGAATTCTTGTCTGATTTGGTGTATTTTATGGTGGGGCAGTACAGAATAGGGCCCAGTGGATCAACAGAGGCTGGCCTTGGTTCATCACTCAGCTGCTTTGGAGTCTGATGGAGGGGGGTGAATGTGCTTGCTAATGGGAAGGATCGTGACTATAGGAGAAAGCCGAGGTGTGCCTGCATCCCATAGGGAAATTTGTGAGTTTGCTAAGTTGTTATGCAAGGAACATAGCCAGTATTTCTCAGGTCTGACTAGTTCAGACACATGCCAGGCTTGATTGAAATATGCTTTTTGTTCAGAAACAGTGGCATAGAGGTTGTGCTGAAAGTGGTCCTGTGGTCAGAAATTAGGCAGAATCCGTGTTTTAAAATGTTGCAGTCAGTGCCAGACGTGCCATTAAAAGGAGAGGTCAATGGGTTGCCCAGTTCCCTGAAAGGGAAAAGCAGAAGAATCATAAATAAATAACCTGATTTTATTGATCCAAACCTCTCAGGATAAGAATTTTAATATCTGCATCTTTTCCTTAAGCGAAAAGGGAAACCCTCCCTGCTTTGTAAAACAAGCAGCCTGACAAGATCTAATAACCTTGGAAATGTGTGCAGATTTTTGTATTTTTTGATGGGTCCCATAAAGATATTGACAGAGATTTGAAACTTTTCTGGTCCTTTCAGAGTTGGGTTGTAGGGATAAGCAATGTCCTCATGGTGGCAGCATTCCCCCAGTATAAGGAAAGTCATAGTAAAAGGAGCAAAATTGAATTCCAGGATTAATTTGCCATCCTATTTTGGAGACTAGGGACCAAAGGAACAAGACTCAGTTGGCTTTGTGATCTTTGGCATCCTCCCAACGCATCGCTTTCTTTCATCAGGGCAAATTGTACCTGGGTTGCCGAACTAAAAAAGGTGTGCAATTTTTCAGTGCAGGAGCAAGAAGCTTGGGAACTGTTTAAAGGACAATGTTTTGCTATTGCCAATACTGTTTCTTTCCATTTTGCAGATACGAGAGTCGGAGAAAATGTGACAGCTCTTTTCTAAACACGTGTCTAAACATAGAAAGGCTGCTACCATTAATGCACCTCCAAAAATTTTATTTTCAAGGTTATAAAAGTAATCTAATCTAACCACTTTTTACAATGAAGATATGCTTGAGACATTCAATCTGTATTTAAAAGCCAGCTACAAAGGAGAGTCTCAGGTCCTCTATCCCATTGTCAAAGAACTCTTAGCATCAGAGCTCTTCCTAATGCTTGATCAAAATGTTATTCCTTGCAATTTGAATTTCTTGGTAGCAGTCCTTCAGTGTAGATTACAACCTTCATATTGCAGATGGCATTTGGAAAAACAAGATAAACAGTTTCAGTAGCACAAAGTCTAGGCCAAAGCTTTTAGTGTTTGTGCGTAATGTACTCAAATTATCCCATCAATGTCAAACCTCCTCACAGTCCCTTGCCAGCCTGACCTTGGCATCCGTTTTACACCTGGCCATGATTTCTTCTGCTGTTTCCCTTCTTCTGTTCTTGTGGTTTTGGCGTGTGGATTCCTTCACCCTAAAAGCAGTAGAATTGTGTTGCAAAGTGCGTAGGACATGAGGTCCTTGTGGAAGATGTGCTTCGTTTAGTCTGGAAGTGGCAAGGGAGACGCTGCGTTCTCCAGGAACCCAGCCAGTGTTGCAAAGTGTTCTCATTAGAGAGAGGAAACGCTGCCCCTTCCAAGTTGCCGGTTGCTGGGCTCTGGGCATCTGAGGCAGATGGCTAAGAACTGCTAGGTTTGGCAGGGGATACTCCCCTTCATGTTCTTGGCTTGCAGAAAATGGTCCCTCCAAAGACATGCAATGCTGGGTTTGGCCTAATGCATATGGTGCCTTCAGACAAGAAGGCAAAGATGGCACATGTCGTTCTCTATGCACTTGAATGTCTATAATAGCAGATTAAGACTCTGCTCCTGGTTCAAGAGGAAATGATCAGTGGAAGAGGGGCTTTCTCTGCCAGCGGTGCAAGCTGCTACCCAAATTGTAGGAGGGATTTTTCAATGTATTCCTATGGGTTCCCCTCTTCATCCTTTCTGACCCATTTAGCCGCCTTCTCTGTCAGAGAGCTCTGGTGGTACAGTAAACTGCAATTCCCAGGATTCGCTAGCACTGAGCCAGGCCAGATAAAACAGTCTCCAAGTGGATTGTTTCTGCAGTGTGTTTTGGACCATAGCTGTGTTAGTCTGTCGAATCAGTCTGTAGAGAGATCCTGTAGCACCTCTGAGATTCACTGAAAGGAAGAAGTTGGCAGCATGAACTTTCATAGCCTTGAGTCTACATCCTAAGATGCGTGTTTTCCATCTGAAGAAGTAGACTCATGTCTATGAAAGCTCATGCTATTTCTTTCAGGGAGTCAAGATCTCATGCTATCTTAGGCCCCAGACAGACAGGCCAAAATAAAGCTGTTTCGGGTCACTTTGGAGGTATGCTGTTTAAATGCTGCATATGTCCTAAGAGTCCAGAAGCCACACCAAAGCCATGCTTCAGTCCTAAGTCCATCCATCTAATTCAGTACTATCAACTCTAGCTGGCAGGGGCAACTTTTTGGCCAGGATTCTTTCCCAGTCCCTGCCAGCCTTCCCCTTAAAGTTTGGACTGAAACCCAGCGCGTGTTTGACACTCCACTGGCATGGGCTGCTTGTGCCAGGAATGCTCAGCTGCCCCGAGGGCTGCTCTTTGCTTTGCAGATCCCATGTGCTGCCTCCACTTTGGCTCCCAGGCCCTGGTTGAAACACTCATTTAATTAGCAAGACGCCTGCCTTTTGATTGAACAGATTAATTAGAGGGACTGCCTTGGCAGTGGCTTGGCTCAGGCATTCGGAGAAGGCACCGCTGCGCTGAGACAGGAGCAAAGCCAGAGCGGGCAAGGCTTTGGCACTCTTTCTCCCACAATGGACATCCCACTCCCCAAAAACCATTTGAGCAGAGGGAGAAGGGATCCCGACACATCCGAAAGGCAGGGCCGGAGACCACAGAGTCACACAAACCAAGCTGCAAATGCACAGGTGCCCATTGCTAGCTTTTGCTTTCTGGGGATTTTGGACAGATTGAGATGCAGAGATTCAAATGTTGTGTGCACCCAGGCAGCACAACTCTTGGTATAGTCTGCAAAAGACTTGAAAAGTGGCTTGTCGTTTTTTGTTTGTTTGTTTTTTTGCAAGATACATTTTATTTTCTTTATCACACAACTCCATACAACATAAACCATTCTATTTCCAACTCACAACAAACAGGCGAACAAAGGAACAGAAAAACATTCCTCCCAAAAAATACCCCCACAGCATGTTACCAACAACAACATACAACAACACAACACCTATTACCTTAGCTTGCTTCGTCCCCACTTTTCCTACTATACTTTTTCTTCCCCCCTTTCTACATCTATCTCCTCTACATACTTTCTAAACTATTCTCATTTTATCCTCATTCTAATTACTTTTTATTTTTCCTTGTTATAACCTCTGAAAAGTGCTTTGTTGTTTCTGTGCACAAAACAATCCCCTTCCGAACCGACTGCAAGCTATGCAGCTCATTGAATAGGGCTGCCAGACCCCCTAAGTGTCCCCAGTTTTGGTGACAGGAAAGGGCTCACCTTCATGGATTTTGCTTCAGGTGAGAGACAAGGCTGCATGCAAACCTTAGATCAGGTAAAGCGCCTTCTCAGCCTTCAGTGCTGCTTGCTGTGTTTTCCTAACAAGAATTGACACAAATTGTAAAGACGCTTAATTTCCAGCAAGGAAAATTGGTTCTTGTGTGTGTGTTTGAGAAGTTGTGAGCAACTTAGAATGCAGCCTAATGCATAACGCTCAACGACATTGTGTGATGCGGCAACTAAAAAGGCCAATGTATTTTAGGCTGCATCAGTAGAAATACAGCGTCTAGATCAAGGGAAGTAATAGTGCCACTCTACTCTGCTTTGGTCAAGCCTCACCTGGAATAATCCTGTGTCTAGTTCTGGGCAAAACAATTCAAAAAGGATTTGGACAAACTAGAATATGTCCAGTGGAGGGCAACCAAAATGGTGAAGGGCCTGGAAACCATGACTTAGGTACATTCAGCCTGGAGAAGAGAAGGTTAAGAGTTGATATGATAGCCACTTTTCCCAACCTGTGGAGCCATGTAACTGTATTTTGGAGTCCAGGCCATGGACTTCCACTGGCAGAGAAGCTTGCTGTATCTACTCGACTATAAGTTGACCTCATGTATAAGTCGAGGGCAAGTTTTGGGGCCAAAGTTATGGATTTTGATCTGACTTGTGGATAAGTTGAGTGTAAAACTTATGGGTATGTAACAAAGGATCTAAAAGATAAAGCAAAGATAAACAATGCCAAAGAACTTACAAAATCCTAGCAGCATAATTGTATGTGGTTATATGGATGGATGGATGGATGGATGGATGGATGGATGGATGGATGGATGGATG
>NC_056529.1:21258326-21451806 GCF_019175285.1 Sceloporus undulatus | reverse complement strand
AGATAACAAAGTAGTCAGTGCTCCAGGGACATGTTATGCTCTTGCCATTTGCCGGGGGATGGCTCATTTTTAAATAAGAGTTAAAGTAGAGTAACTACATAGACCCATGGATAAGTCAACTCAGGGTTTTTGGGTCAAGTTTTAACTAAAACTTCTAGCTGTATACCTGAGTATCTACAGCAGGTGGGTGTCGTGCGGAGGTACTTTGGAGGACGCGGTTTTTGCCTCCACAATAACCTTGATATGCTGGGAAGAGCAAACATGGAATCACAGACAGACCCACTTCACATCACATTTCTTCTTTTATGAATATGCATTTAAGAGAAAAAGAAAAAGCTTAGTAGCCTGGATGGGCAATAAACACAAAAGTGGAGGAGAATGAGTGAAGCAAGGCAGCGGAGTGAGTCATCCGTGATTTGTGGCTGCTCCAGAGATAAATACTCGGGGATGAGCAGCTGACATTTGTGCGATCGGTCTGTCAATTCAAAAGCGGGTTCCAAAAATTAACAGAATTTGATGTTGCTGTTTTTGAAAATCCAATCTACCCACCGTTCACTCGGTGCCAAAGCCAGGGGCCTTTGAGAGTGTCGAGTTGGTTAGGATCAATAATTATTACGGCCACAGACTGTCATAAAAACAACAAAATACAGTATACTACACACACACACACACACACACACTATATATATATATATATATATACACACACACACACACACACACACCCCTCCCTACCTACTGCAAAGAAATACTGTTTGGAAATGACAAAAACTAGACTTAGCTCAAACTTAGCCTAACAAGGCTGCTTTCACTATTTCCAAATCTAATAATGTTAGTATTATATATATAGTGATGTTATAATTAAGATAGCAGTTAATAGAAGTGGATATAATATTAAAAAAATCAATCACAAAAGCAAATGTGACCCTTGGGTAAAGTCACACTCTCTCAGTCGCAGAGGGAAGCAAAGGCGGACCCTCTCTGGACAAACCTTGCCAAGAAAACCCCATGATTTATCATCTGCCGTATGGTTGCCATCAGTTGCAAATGACCTGAAGGCACACAACAGCAACTACAACAGTGTGGTGCTGCGTAAACCAAACCAGCCTTCTCCAAAGTGCTGAAAATATAAGAAGCCAAGGGGAAGGTGATCCATCCTCCATTGATTTGTCCTTTGGCTAATGGCTGCCATTTGTTCCCATTAACCGGCCAGAGATGGCTCTCTGGGGAGCAAGGGATGCAGCTCTGCCTTGGGCCTGGCTAGAGGAAAGTGGCTTCTCAGCACTATGCCTTGTTGTTGTGCGTATGTGCAAATTGTGTAACCCCTCTACGCATACCCACAAAGTATGTAGAGAGCTCTTGGGGCACCTTTGGAACTCACTGAAAGAAGGAAGTTGGCAGCATGGGTTTTCATAAAGTAAAGTGTGCTTTACACTATGATTGATAAATGGATGGATGGCTAGATAGAACAGTATGTAGAGAGATCTTGTAGCACCTTTGGGACTAACTGAAAAGAAAGAAATAGGCAGCATGAGCTTTTCTAGACTTCAGTCCACTTCCTCAGATGCATTTAGATGCAATAATAATAATAATAAGTAGAGAGATCTTGCAGCACCTTTGGGACTCACTGGAAGAAAGACATTGGCAGCTGGAGCATTCCTAAACTTCAGTCTACTTCCTCAGATGCATCTGAAGAAGTAGATTCTAAATCTAGGACCATTCCTGCTGCCAATGTTGGTGTTAATGATGGCTGTAGTGCTCAGTGGGAAGAGCTCCTGCTTTCCAGGAGGAATTCCAAAATGTCCTCCATTTGGAGCATGACTCAGAAGCATGAAGATATATTTCTGTGAGTGTGTTTTGCTTGGCCATGTCCTCCATTTTTCTTCTCCATTTTGCAGCCTCTTGTATACAATTTGTAGGTATACAATTTGTGGTTAGGACATCTGGTCCCCCTGTCTTGGCTAGATGTTAAGAGGGTTGACTGCATCTCCCAAAACCCCGCTAGCCAATAGGGCTGTGGCTTCTGGGAGTTGTAGTAGGTTGCTAGAAAGGAATCAGAAGCAGCTCTGGATGCATCAACCTAGAAATTATCATCTAATAATAATAATAATAAATGTTATTTATATCCCACCCTTCCATGGATATGATCAGGGCGGCGTACAAAAATTTAAAATACATTACAATACAAAGATAAAATCCAATAATCAGTTAAAAACATTACTACAAAACAGGAACAGGAAAACAATAAAATAGAAAAATCACATGGCAGGGGCAGAAAGAAATGAAAATAAACATCAATCCAGGGTCAAAAGAGAAAAGAGGGGAAAGGGGGCAGGAAAATAAATGAACAAATTAAGGTGGGAAGGCCAGCCGGAATAGGTATGTTTTCAACTGTTTTTTAAAAACAGCTCATGAGGCGTCGGAGCGAAGCTCTACAGGGAGCTTATTCCAGAGGGGAGGGGCAGCAGTAGTAAAAGCCCTCTGTGAGGTCCGCACATGATTGGACCTAGGGACCTCCAACAGTAAGTTCTGAGTGTGCGAGGCGATTATATGGGGAGAGGCGGTCCTCCAAGTGTACCCTGGGCCCAAGCCATGTTAGGGCTTATAGGTCAAAACCAAACACCTTGTATTGAGCTCGGAAGCGAATAGGCAGCCAGTGAAATCTTTTAGAATAGGTGTTACATGGTCCGACCTGGAGCTACCAGCGACCAATCTGGCTGCCATATTCTGCACCAATTGCAGCTTCCGGGTTTGGTACAAGGGTTGCCCCATGTAGAGCGCGTTGCAGAAATCCAGCCGAGAGGTTACCAAAGCATGTACAACAGTTTCTAGGTCCTTTCGGTCCAGGTAGGGACGCAGCTGGCGTATCAGCCGAAGCTGATAACAAGCACTCCTGACCGTCGCATCCACCTGAAAAGTCAGCTGGAGCGACGAGTCAAGGAGCACTCCCAAGCTGCGCACCGAGTCCTTCAGGGGGAGCGTGACCCCGTTCAGGACCGGGCGACAGATCTCACCACCAGAAACCGGGGAACCTATCACCAGTACTTCCGTTTTCCCTGGATTCACACTGAGTTTGTTCTCCCTCATCCAGCCCATTACCGACGCCAAGCAGGCATCTAGAGGAGAGATGCCATCCTTAGTTACTGCATCAGTCGGAGACATAGAGAAAATTATCTGGGTGTCATCAGCGTACTGATAACACCGCGCCCCATGTCTCCGGATGATCTCTCCCAGCGGCTTCATGTAAATATTGAATAGCATAGGGGACAAAATCGCTCCCTGAGGGACACCAGATGTCAGGGCCCTCCTATCGGAGCGACAGTCCCCCAGCTCCACCATCTGGGACCTGCCTGAGAGGTAGGAACGGAACCACTGCAAGGCAGTGCCCCCAATTCCCAACTCCCTCAGGCGTCCCAGAAGGATACCGTGGTCAATGGTATCGAAGGCCGCTGAGATGTCCAAAAGCACTAACAGGGACACGCTCCCCCTGTCCATGCCCAGATGGAGATCATCAACTAAGGCCAACAATACATTTCCCAAGCTTTGGCCTTGAACTCCGACTGAGGCCACTGCTGCTAATGCTAGAGACTTCAAGAACTGTTGTTTGGTGTGGGTTTTTTCCCCTGGGAAGCAGCCTTGAATTTTGAAAGGGAAGAAAAAGCCTTGAGATGCTGTTTTATAACACAAAATAAACACATCTTTCCAAGGACCGCAACACTTCAACATGGTAAAGAGCAAGACAAGCACAGATGCGGCAGAAAACACTGAAGACCTAGAGCAACTTACTGAGCAAGGTCAACGGAGAAAATGTCTTACTGTTGAGCTTAAAGAAAACAGAAACAATGGCCTCGGAGGATCTTCGCAAGACGATGAGGACATAGAAGTAGTAAAAGAGTCCTTGGATCAAACATTGATCGGAGCTGGGGCTGCAGTCAAGAAATCAGAAGAAGACTAAGAATGGGGAAAGCAGCTATGAAAGAACTAGAAACGCTCCTAAAGAGCAAAGATATGCAACTAAGCACCAAAATCAGAATCATACAAGCCATTATGTTTCCCACCACAATCTATGGATGCAAGAACTGGACGGCTAAGAAAAATGGACGATAAGAGAATGAATTCATTAGAGATGTGGTGCTGGAGAAGAGTGCTGAGGATCCCATGGATGACCAACAAGACCCACAAATGGGTCCTAGAGCAGACCAAGTCTGAAATTTTCCTGGAGGCTCAGGCGATGAAATTGTGGTTGTTGTCGTACTTTGGCCACATCATGAGAATGAACATTTTGTTGGAAAAGACAATAATTCTTGGAAAGGGGAAGTAGAAAGAGAGGAGGACCACAATCCAGATGGATGATGGAATCTTATGAAGGATGCCGCAGGTATGTACCTGCAAGGACTTAGAAAAACAGTGGAGAATAAGGTAAGCCTTGGAGATGTCTCAACCACAGGGTCGCCATGAGCCAAGATAGACTTCAGGGTGGTTAACAACAACAACAACAACAACAACAACAAAGCATTTCTAAAAGGCCGGCAGTCCTGTTTTGGGTGGATAGATGGCTTGCTTTCTGATCATCAGCCTTGGCCCTTCCATTGAGTCTGGTCTAGAAGAGGGTCAGCTAACCTCCGTCCTTCAACAGCTCAGTTTCATAGTGTCCTTGGATGCAGCTACAACATGTGAGATGGGGATGCTTTGATTTGGATTTCCTGCATGGCAGGGGTTTGGACTGGATGGCCCGTGCGGTCTCTTCCAACTCTATGATTCTATGTTGGCAGGAACTGCAGTAGCAAATGCGCAGGGATGGGCGCATTACATTACAAGCTCTTGCAAGGGCTCTGCAAGTGCATGCCCATTCCCATGCATACTCTAGTTGTGCATGCACAACGAATGGGAGCAAAGAAGCAGCACGGAGAATCAGATCCGAAGCACAAAAGTTTGCACTCAATGGGAAGAACAGAGGAGGAGGAGGAGGAGGAGGAGGAAGCAGAATCTTGCCCTTCCCAGTAGACTCAAGCAAAAGCAAACAGCTGCAGAGTCTCCCAGTTTGTGTGCTGTTTCTCATTAGTAACTTTTTCCATCTTGGCCCCACTTTGATGTTGCTTGGCCACCTGGGTCTTGTCTTCCATCTGTGAGTATGAATTCAGGGTGGGATCGTAGCAAAACCGAGCGCCCAAAGCCGCAATTACTGTATATTATATTAACTCTGGCTGTAAACAAACGGTAGTTTTTTTGAGCATCAAGACCAGGAGCTAGTGACCCTTGATGCCCTTTGGAGAGGCAATAAGATTTATTCTGCTTAAGGCAGATGGTGTTGCGATGAAACTTGATCAGAAGAATGGCGATGGAGGGGGGGAGATGCTTCTTCTTCCATGCCATCCGCTTGGACCTTGTTGTGCGAACGTCAACACAGATGCACAAGACAGAGATGAGCCAAGGCAGTGCTGACTAATCCCGAGCCTTGCGCATGAATGCAGTTTGGAAGGGAGAAAAGGTTTTTGCAGAGATACAAATACACACATGCAAAAGCATAAAGAGGTTTTTCAAGATGGGGAGAGTTCTGGAATAATGTGGCTCCATCTGAGATTGAAGGAGCTGTTGCTTGGATTGAGGGGAAGGGAGTTAGGCTCAGACAGAAAGCACTTTGCAGGAGGAGAATCCCAGGTTTAAATAACAATAACAACAACAATAATTTATTTCTATTCTGCCTTTTCCCCACGGAATCAAAGCAGATTACAAGAACATTAGGTACAAAAAAAATCATACAGAAAACATAAACCAGAATACAGAACATAAATCTAATGTCTAAAGCAAGGGGAATATATATAGAAAAATACAAAGAACAAAATCCACAGTATCAACATAATAAATTAAAATATACCCTAACATAGTTAATCTAACTAACAAATATCAGCTTTCTCCTAGCAGTAAAAAATACAGTTCAATACAAATACTAAGACAATAATAATACAATAGCAGCAGGAGACCAAAGTCCCATATACTCCCAAAACATTACCTAATAATACCTCTTTCCCCTAGCAGCAAAAAAGACTGTTCAATACAAATAGCAAAATAAGAGTCAAAATAAACTCTTCCTCCTGTTTTAAGACCCTGGTGCAGATCTTACAAGTGTTAAACACATTTTGCAATGGAAGGCTTTGCAAAATCAACTCTTCTTAGTTGCTAATAAAGCAAAACATAATGAAGAAGATGCAGAGAGCCAGCATGGCACAGAGGTTTGGATGCTGGACTATGACTCTGGAGACCAGGGTTGAAATCCTGGCTCTGCCATGACTTTGAACAAGCCACATTCTCTCAGCCTCAGAGGATGGCAATGGCAAACCTCCTTGGAAGGAAACCCAGGCCTTAGCGTCACCATAAGTCAGAAATGACTTGAAGGTGCACAGGGAGAGCTCTTGCGCTTCACCAAACTACTAATCCCAGGATTCTGTAGGAAAGAGTCGTGGCAGTTAAAGTGGGGTCAAACTGCTTTAATTGAATGCTGTGTATACAGCCATGGTTTGAATGGGAAGGGAGCTGTCCAAGGTCTTACATCCCATTTTGGAGTAAGGAGGGATATAAATTTCTGTTCTCCTTCAGAGGTTTTGAATGGAGTTGGGATGGCCACCTCTCAGGAATGTTTTTACTGCATGTCAAGGGGTTGGAATAGATGACCCTTGGAGTCCCTTCCAAAGCTAGGATGCTATGAGAGGCTCAGCTTCATGGAGGCTGAGAGGAGGCATCCATCCAAGATCCTTCCTCACCCGTCCAGCTTTGCCTGGCCAAGGATGGATTGAGGCAATAAGAGAGGAAGAAGGCTAATGAAAAGCATCCATCTGCTGGCAGCTGCCCCTGGGGCTGAGTGCGGAGGGGGCACTGCCGGCCACTGGCCAGAGTGGCCTGGCGTCTGGCCTCAACATCCCCAAAGTGTTTATCTTGATGCCGCTTGTGCCGCTGCCTCTTCTCAGCTCCAACAAGACTCAACACAACCCAGAAAGTGAAGGGGATGGTGAAGTGCCATGGTTCTCAAACTTTGCTCCTTTAGATGTTGCGCTTGTTAACTGCCATCAGGTCAACTTTGACTTAAGGTGACTCCAGGAAGGAGAGACCTCCAGGTCATGCTGCCATCAACAGCCCTGTTCAGGTCTTGCAGGCTAAGGATAGTAGAGTCTCACCATTGCAATGCCAGATGTTTGGGGACTAAAGGAAAAGCTCATGTGGAGGGACAGAATGGTTTTTGGTGGGCAATGCTCTCATTTATCCCCCACTGAACACTACACTTTGGTAGGCAGGTGGCTTGCGCGCTTGCTCTTGGATAGAGGAGACCGGCTGCCCATGGATGCACTTAGGTGGCAGATTGCGCACACAAGGGGCCATGAGTTGGTGCCAGGGTCTCTCTGGGAAGATGTTCCTTCTCCCCTGCTCTCTCTCTTTCCCCCTTTCCCCTCACTGCCCACTGTGGCATATGCTGTGTGCATCCTTCTGGAAATGCATAACAAGATGTCTATGTCGCCTCCGCTCTCTAGCAATCTCTCTCTCTCTTCCCCGCTCTCCCTTCTTAGGTTTTGCATTCAGATGTTGACTCAGAGGATGAATGAACCAAGAGGGAAGGGTTCCTTCTCTCCAAAGCAGGATTATCAATGGTGCAAGTGGGGGGGGGAATGCTCCAGTGCCCTCAGGGGCTAGGGCCCCCTGGCCACAAGTGGTGCTGCACACATGCTCCTTGGTATTATTGGGCTGCCAAAACAGAAAAGGGAGGCAGCAGGTGTCCCTCTCTTTGCCTTTTCCACAGGTTGGAAGCATTTTCCACCAACCTTGGACATATTTCCCAGCTGCGGTGCAGATGAACAGACAGGGGTCATGTAATTTGGGACACAGTCCATGGGGGATTACAGTCGGATCAGTTACACTAGAACCCCATTTGTCCCAATTTCAACCTCTATTGCATTGCTTACTGCAAATATGCCACCGCAACCCAACACCAAACATCAGTGTTTCTCCAATCTTCCTTCACCATCCCCCTAAAGCCAATTTCTGCTAGACAGAGAATGAGAAGGACATAAAGAATTTGCAAAAGGGGGTTTCTGTGTCAGAGGCATTATTAACTGCAGATGTTTGTATTGCAATATTTAGGACCCACAAAATGCTGTCAAAATAATCCACGCAGTGAAAGAAGCCATTCTTTTAAAGGAGTAAAGAAAGTAACTTGGGACATCCATAACAGGCTGGCAAAGAGCTGCCCTCCAAATGTGGGTGAACTACAACTCGTAGTTTTCTTCACCGTTGGCTAAACTTTGACACCTAAATTCTACTATGGAAGCTGATGGATATTTTTGTCCAATGCTGAACATCTAGAATAGTTCAAAGTAGCCAGAGAGGAGCTGCACATGTGTCACCATTATGGATGGATGCACCTGTGCATTGCATACAGTTTCACATGGGTGCAATTAACATTGTGCATTGATGTGCACCTGCATTTGGTTGCATGATGTCACGGTTCACCGAGGAGACAGAGGCACATAGTCACTGTTTAACTCAGTGGCCCAGATTCTGCATCACTTCAACTTTGTGTAAATATCCATCAGTGGAGTTACACTGCACAAGCCCTTTGCCAGCATAGTGCAATGCTTGCGGAGCAGTGGTTAATGTGCCAGGCTGACAACCATGGTAATTGCAGTGCACAAAGTCATGGTGTATTACTGCATGTGTCACAGTACCACATGCGCAACTCCACTTAGGCAACCACCAGCTGACTATGGCCATGGCACATTGTCCAAAAAATTCATTCTGGAACCCATTGTATAATTTATGCCTTGCGTATGTCATTAATAGGATGCTGATCAGTGAGTGTAAAGTTATGCTCCCTTTCTCTTATGTGGGATCTCAAAACCCTGTCTTGTTTTCTGACAAAAGCGCATCATCCTGAGTCCCCTTTCCAGTGCATTTATCCAAAGCCTTTTGGAAAATGCGAAGCCAATGGAAGAGCACACACTTCCTTTCTTGGCCTTGTTCCCACTTTTTACCTGCTCCATTAAGTAACCTATTTATTATATATATATATATTGTTTACTTTTTTTATATGCCACTTTTCTCTTTCGCCCCACACTTCCAGTTTTGTGCAAAGAGAGCAATGAACCCCATGGTGGAAATGCCCCTCTCTGCAAAAACCATGCCACCCTTTATGGGCCAAATGCGATGAAGAAGAAGAAGACACCGCTGTCCTATTTCTGCCAGCGAGGAGGGGATTAGCTCCCACCGTGCCCTACATTAAACATGCTCATCCGGCACATTTGCATTGCAAATACCTTGGAAATATTGGCTAATTCTGTCCTTTCGCAGATCCAACAAATCAGGAGTTTGTGCCCTTCCCGATGGTGGCACATGTCAGAATGCATGTGTTTGTGTGTTTCTGAAAGTGAATGCAGGATTGGCATGCCCATTTCGATGCAGCAGGTTGCCACAGTGCGCTAGTTTGTGTTGTTGTTGTTGTTGTTGTGTGCTTTAAAGTAATTTCCGACTTATGGTGACCCGAAGGTGAACCTATCCTGGGGTTTTCTTGGCAAGATTGGTTCAGAGGATGTTTGCCATTGCCTTCCCCTGAAGCTGAGAGAGTGTGACTTGCTGGGCTCACCTAGAAATTGCTGCCAACTTCTTTCTTCCAGTGAGTCTCAAAGGGGCTGCAAGATCTGTTTACATATTATTATTGTTATTATTGCACTTAAATGCATCTGAGGAAGTAGAGTTTAGAGAAGCCCCTGTTGCCAACTTCTTTCTTTCAGTCTCAAAGGTGCTACAAGATCTATCTGCATATTATTATTATTATTATTATTATCATCATTAATTAAGTCTAGGAAAGCTCATCTGCCAACTTTCTTTCAGTTAGTCTCAAAGGTGCTACAAGATCTCTCTACACATTATTATTATTATTATTACTATTATTATTATTATTGCATCTAAATGCATGAGGAAGTAGACTTAAATCTAGGAAACCTCCTGCTGCGGATTTCTTTCTTTCAGTGGGTCTCAAAGGAGCTGCAGGATCCCTCTACATATTATTATTATTGCATCTAAATGCACCTGAAGAAGTAGCCTGAAGTCTAGGAAAGCAGCTGCTGCTGCTGCCAACTTCTTTCTTCCAGTGAGCCTCAAAGGGTCTGCATGACCTCTCTCTCTCTGTACTGATTCCTCAGCCTCCCAGGGCTCTCTCTCTCTCTCTCTCTCTCTCTTTGAGGGCCACCTGTTTCTGTTTGCCAAGGGCTTGCAGGTGTGAAAGCAAAGGTGGGGGAAGCCCTGGGGGTCTCCAGGAGGGCTTTTGCAAGGCACCCTCCCTTCCCTCTCCCCCAGTTGCCCCTGGAGCAGCCTGGCACCGAAGCAGTTAAGCCTTCCTCCTCCTCCTCCATCTCCATCTGTTGGGAGGCTGCTGCTCCTCTTGCCTTTCTCTCCAGTCTTTGCAGAGCGGAGGCAGCAGCAGCAGCAGAAAGAGAAGGACCTGCAGAGCAGGTAAGACCCGGGGCAACCGCTGGGGGGCGCCCTCCTGCTGCCCTCCATCTCCAAGGAATGGGCTGCAAGGGTCTCTATAGAAGGATGCTAAAGGGGTCTCTTCAGCCTAAGGAAGGGGCTCAGGATCTGCCCCAGGAGACACGTGTCAGGGTTCCAGGGACCCTTTGCACGCGGGAATGGGCTCCCTGGGCCCTGGGAGGGAAAAGGGCAGTCGGGCAGAGCAGGCAGAGCAAGCCCCTCTTGCACCCCACTTTAAGAATGAATGGGGCTGGACTCTTAGGAAAGTCTTCTTTGGGTCCCTAGGGCTTGTGGTCTAATGACTATCTTAGAGGTATCAGAATCTGGTCTGGGTTTGCAAGCTAAGCAGGGTCCACCCTGGTTAGGACTTGGAGGGGAGACCGCCAAGGGATAGAGAGAGGGGATATGGCAGAGGAAGTTGCAAAAGCACCTCTGAGGGCCCTTTGTCCAGAAAAATTCAAGGTCCCTTGCCCAAGTGACAAAGAAACCCATGGGGTCTACATAAGTTGATAGGCAGCTTGAAGGCGCATCCTCACAGACCTGGTTTGATCTTGGCTGCTAAGCAGGGTCTGCCCTGGTTAGGACTTGGAGGAGAGTGAGAGAGAGAGAGGTGCTGTGAGGCAATATTGCAAAGGAAGGTGCTGGCAAAAGCATATTTGAGGGTACCTTGCCTCAGGAAAAGAAAACTCTCAGAAATGTAGAGGGTCACCGTAAGTTGACAGGCAGCTTAAAGGCACATGCGAATGCATACAAATGCATGGCTTGGTGTTGGAAGGTAAGCAGGGTTAGCTCTGGTTAGGACTTGGAGGCGAGACCGCCAAGGGATCCCTAGGTGCCGGAGGTGACATTTCAAAGGAAGGAGTTGGCAAAAGCATCGCTGCAGGTTCCTTGCCTAAGCAAACCCTAAGAAACGAAAGAAGTTGCCTTAAACTGATAGGAGACTGGAAGACACAGACATTCACAGTTAGATTGCATTTTAAATGTGGTTCTTTTAAACATGGCTGTATCTTATCTGTGTCTTTAAATCAATATACAGGACCATCTCTGTGCATTTGCACCGACAGATTAGACTCGAGCAAACATCAAGCCACAGGTGACTGTTTTTCTTTCTCAGTGAGTGAGTAAACCCTCATCTAGAAGATGCTTTAGGTGTGAGTTCTACTTAAAAAGTGGCACCAAGGAAGGTCCAACCTGTGTGTGAACAAATGGCAGTGCACTAGAAAGCATGAGCCACGATCCTTGTATTGAGCACAAGAAAATAAGCTGTGGATTGCGCTGTTCATCACCAAAGATGTGGGAAACAATTTGTGGAGAATGGTGTGATATAAACCCGATGGGTGACCTAAGGCAAGTCACAGTCTCTCAGCCTCAGGGGAAGGTAATGGCAAACCTCCTCTGGACAAATCTTGCCAAGAAAACCCCATAGGGTCACCATAAGTCAGAAACGACTTGAAGGTGTACAACACACACAACCATGTGCTTACATACAGCTGTTGGCTCATCATTTTGGATGGATCTGAGAGAGAGAGAGGGAGAGAGAATGGGGGAAGGTATTTGGAAAAGAGATGTGTAACTGTAAGCATATGGTTGTGTGTGTTGTGCATTGGGTATAAACCCATTTATATCACATCATTCCCTACAAATTGTTTCCCACATCTTTGGTGATGAACAGCGCAATCCATGACCTGTTTGATGCCTATTTGACTTCGCAAGTTGCTTTGCTTTTAATACCCATAATCTCATAAATGTATTCTTTTTCCCTCTCTTTCTTACCATCTCAGATGCACCGCTAACAAGCAGAATAACCAAGGAAATGTGGGGAGATTGACCCCGCTGTGCATGCATGTTCTAGGGGCTTTGCACAGGTGCTACATGGGGGGGGGGGCTGTACCAATGGGTCTGGATGTTGTGTACAAGCGTGTATCTTTGTGTCCTGCCAGATGTGTCTCTTGCGCATCAGAGAGAGAGATGTGGAAACCCAAAGCGCTCCTGTCAATCAAAACCAGGCAGCAGCTGTGGCCAATTAATGGCTTGGGGAGGAAGATGCCCGCCTTCGCCCACATGGGCACTGCCACTCCAAATGGGGGACCCCTCTTGCTCCCCAACAGTTGCCATTCAAGGATCCAAAACTACTGGTAGCCCCTAAACTGCCAGTTCTGTCCAAGTAAGTTCTGAATGGTTCTGTGTAACAGAAACCAAAGGAACCCAGAGCCTTAAGAGCCTTAAGTTCATGTGGATCCAGCAGGAGCCTTTCTTGGGATTTTAACCCTCCTTCAAAGTGAATTTTTGGGGAGTCATGAGGCCATTCCCCACCATCTTTCTTCCCCTTAATTTTGTGATGAAGTACTTGAAACTATCTTCCTTCCCTGTTTCCTTCTTTCCTGCCTTTGTCCTTCTTTTCCCTCTTCCTTTTTTCTCCTTTCTCCTTTCTTCCTTCCTCCCTTTTTTCTTTCTCCTTCCCTTTGCTCCCTTTCCTTCCTTCCCTCCCTCCCTTTTTTTCTTTCCTCTTGCTTATTTTTCTTCTTTTTCCTTCCCTCCCTTTCCTTCCCTTTCTGCCTTTGCTCCTTCCTCTCTTCCTTCCTCTGTCCTTCTCTTCCCTTCTTTTTCTCTTTTACCCTCCCTCCCTCCTTTCCTCCTCCACTCCCTTTCTACCTTCCCCTCCCTCCCTCCCTCCTTCCTTCCTTCCTTCCCCTGTCCTTCTTTTACCTCCCTCCCTCCCTCCCTTCTTTCTTTCCTTCCTTCCCCCCCTTTTTCCTCTTCTCCTTTTCCCCTCTTCTTCCTTTCTTCCTTCCTCTGGGAAGGAACTATTTCCTTTTCAGGGCCAGTCACCCCCTGATAAAGTCCTCTTTTTCCTCCAAGAGTTTGTTTGGGAATTGCCCTTTGGAGCCCACCTTAACCTTATGTTCCTCAAGTGGCAGTGAGTTCTGTGGGCCAGTTGTTCGTTGTGTGAAGAACAAAGCCTGGAAACAGGATTCGTGAGACGTAGCCATGTTAGTCTGGAAAACCAGTCTGCAAAGGGATTTGTAGCACCTTTGAGCGAAAGAAGTTGCAGTGGCATAAGCTTATAAAGACTTGCTCTCCTTCCTCAGATGCATGGAGTGAACACTTGTTGGAAATATTAAAATTAATCTCCCTATTTTTTTAAATCAGAGATGGGTTTTTAATTTATTGCTTTAATGGTCAAACACCAACGGCATTATTTCAGCGTTTCTTCTCACTTCGACTCCTCACCCTTCATTTCTAGCAAGCTTTAGTTTTTTTTTTAATTTCACAGTTAACCTCTTAGCAGCGGCACCAACATTTCCAAGCTCTAGAAAAGCTCACTTTTGTTATGTTTAACTGGTTTCCCATTAGTGGCTGCTGCCAACTAAGCCAGTTGGATGAGCCAAAACTGGCCCATCACAGCCACCAACATAGGTACAGAGTTCAAGATCCTGCTGTTTTGACGTTCTTAGCCAAAGAGCCAGAGCCCCGTGTGATGTCCCACTGCACTTTTTGAAAGGGTTGCAGGAGAGCACTTGGGCTGCAGCGACTCACAACATTCCCAACACACTCCCATGCAATGACTGCACCATCTTTGACGCAGCCTTGGCTCTTAGACATAAAATCGGAGCTTAGAAAAGTTCCCTTTTTGGAATACAACTCTCCAAATGTCCACCTGCTAAGGTCTGGAAAGGGGTGTAGCCCCCAAAAAACTGACCTTCCCATTACAGTCTGCAGGGTTTTCTGGTGGAGTCTATTCTTTGTTTCTAAGTAGAAGACAGGTAGCCATCTCTTGGGAGTGAATTAGCTGTGGATCTTCCATGGCATTAGGTGAGCCCAGTAGGCACAATCCATGGTTCTAGATTGGGTAACCCCTCCTCATCTTAACCTTGTAGGATATTTTTGCCATTTTCTGAACAGTGAAGATGCAAAGCTGTCTGCTCACCTTTGTTTCTTTTTCTGACCCACAGGATGCCGCCTGAGTGACCTGGCTACCTCTCCATGGCAAGGTAGCCCTCTCAGTCCTACTCCATGCCCCTTGCACCAAGAGACCAGTTGGTGCCTTGTGGCTGTGCATTGGCCTTTCTCCTTCCATCTTAGCAGAGAAGCGGAGAACCAAGGCTTCCCGAGGTAGAGATGGCACCGTCTGAAATCTGAAATCAGCTCTTTCTACCCAGAATCCAAGAATCTAGGAGACGGCTGTGAGATTTCATTTCCAAAAAAGACTCAGCTCTCTTCCCTGACAACGCTCCCCCTCCAAAAAAAGCAGTTTCCTCCTGAATTGCCAAAGGGATTGGGAGAAGCCAGGAGACGGAGAGCCCCCTCTCTGCCTTTCCTCTCCGGTTCCTCCAGCGAGAGCCAGGAGACATCTGCACCCGGGTTCAGTCTGTGCCAAATGCCAAGGGAGACAGTGCAGGATCTGGCATCCAGGAGGAGGAGGACATCCACAGACTGCCGCCTCTTTTTAATTTGCAAGCAGGAAAAAAAATAGGAAAACCTCCTCTTAATTCGCTTCCCTTGGCAACTCACGAAACAAGTGGCGGCACTTCCAACAAGGCTGGCACAAGGGGCAATTAAATGGAGGATTGTGACCAAGAGCTGGCTGAAGCCTAACCAGACTCTCCAAGTCCACCAAACGGTCCCCCGCACCTGCCTTTGTTGCCAGCCAATGCCCGCCAGTCCCTGCGTCTATCACCAGTGAGTGCTTCCCTGCCTCTGCCACCTGCTCAGGCCTTTGAGTTTGGACCTTCTTCGCCAGTGAGGATGAATGACCTCTTGGACCCAGGCTCCCAGGCCAACCTCGGGGTGGTCTCAGCCACCTGCGTCTCCAAGGTGGAGCTCCGGGTCAGCTGCAAGCACCTCCTCGACCGCGACACCCTCAACAAGTCGGACCCTTGCGTGGTGCTCCTCATGCAGTCCCAAGGGCAATGGGTGGAGGTAGGTAAAAGGCACCGGGCAGGAAAGTGGGCATCACTTTTGACAGTGGGGGCTGGGGAGGAAGATTGGAGGATACATTGCCCAGGTGCCACCTACTCCCCTGCCATTGTGGTCAGCAGGCGCAAGAAATGGTCTTGAGGAGGGGAAATGGTCTACCAGGACCACCTGGTGCTGGGTCTCCCATGTTGTTACTCCTGGAGCAGCAGATAACAAGCTTGCTCCATCCTCAGTGTGACATCCCTTCAAGCAGAATCCAAAGATCTAACCATGTTAGTCTGGACAATCAGTGCGCAAAGCGGTCTTGTAGCACCTTGGAGACTTTAGAGATATAGCCGTGTTAGTATGTAGCCCATTTGAGAGTAACTGAAAGAAAGACATTGGCAGCATGAGCTTTCCTAGACTTAAGTCTGCATCCTCAGATGCATTTGGAAACTGGTAAAACTTGGTAGCATGAGCTTTTATTAGACATGAGCCCATGTTTTCAGATGCATGGGGTGGAGTGGAGACTCCAGGCTGTGTGTGACAATGTCCATTGAAATGCAAAACATTGTGGGTTTGGAGATGAAGTGACCAGTTCAGTTTTAATGATGGTCACTGGAGACAAAGGCAGGAGGAAGGATGTTGCCTAAAACCAAGCTGAGTCCCTTCCTTCCTTCCTCTGGGCTTCTTTCAAGGTGTTGATCCTGACATTTGCAAAATTTTCTTCTCTTTTAAGTATGGCAGTGACCAGTGGCTCCATGTCAGTTCCAGGTGGCGAACCTGCTCTGGATTTTAGATTTTCAAGGGTTCAGAAGATAGGGTTCAGTTTACCTTGGCTGGCTGGTTTAAAGTTCAAGCTAAAACCAGGAGCAGATTTGGTACCCCACTGACATGGAACCACTATCTGTTTTAGCATAGCGATGACGGCTGACGGAGGCGGCCCAGCTCTAACCATTAGGCAGAGCGAGTGAGGAGGCAGTTCCCTTAGGGAACAGATTGTGAGTGTCAAGAAAAGCCAGCAAACTGTGAGGTAATTATGTGGTTGCCGTTGCATTTTTACTGCCAGGGATGGAAGAGAAGGGTGTGAGAAAATTTCCTACCTTCAGAGCCAGAGTAAGGTCTCAGTAGTTGTTGTTGAATGCCTTCCAGTTGACATATGGCCACCCCAGAGTAGTGTATTGGTTTGCGTATTGGACGACATCTCTGGAGAGCAGGGTTCAAGTCCTTGCTCTACCATGGAAACCCACTGGGTGACATTGGGCAAGTCACACTCTCTCAGCCTCAGAGGATGGCCATGGCAACGCTTCCCTGAAGAAACTTGCCAAGAAGACCATGTGATAGGTTTGCCTTAGGGTTGCCATAAGTCGGAAATGACTTGAAGGCATCCAACACACACACACACACACAAGGGGAAACTATCGTGGGGCTTTCTTTGCAAGATCTGTTCAGAGGAGGCTTGCCATTGCTATCCCAGTGGATTTGATGGCTGAACTGGGAATCAAACCCTGAACTCCAGAGTCAAAGTCCAATGCTCAAGCCACTACACCACTTTGGCTAACATTTTGGGTCATATTCCACCCTTTGGGTACTAGGCTTTGGGTAATAGTCCACCCTTTTGGTACTAGACTTCGGGTAATGTTCCACCCTTTTGGTACTAGACTTTGGGTAATGTTCCACCCTTTGGGTACTAGGCTTTGGGTAATAGTCTGCTCTTTGGGTCCTAGACTTTGGGTCATATTCCACCCTTTGGGCCTAGACTTTGGGTAATAGTCTGCCCTTTGGGTCCTAGACTTTGGGTCATACCCCACCCTTTGGGTACTAGACTTTGGGGAATAGCCCACCCTTTGGGTACTAGATTTTGGGTAATAGTCTGCCCTTTGGGTCCTAGACTTTGAGTAATGTTCCACCCTTTGGGTTCTAGACTTTGGGTCATATTCCACCCTTTTTGGGTCATATTCCACCCTTTGGGTACTAGACTTGGGTCATATCCCGCCCTTTGGGTCCTAGAGTTTGGGTCATATTTCACCCTTTGGGTACTAGACTTTGCGTCATATCCTGCCCTTGACTTTTTGGCTGTCATTTGCTCCTGTGCCTCAGGCAGCAAAAGGCCTGGGTCTGCTCCTGGATGAAGGATACGCTCTTGGCTTTTGCATCTCCGTGCCACTTGTCTCATCACACACACCTTTTGGTGATGCAGGAGATGCTCTCTGCGGCCGCTCTTCCTTTTACTCATTTCTCTAGGAAGCTCATCTTCTTCCCTTTTGGGGCCGACTTGTGGGGAGCGAGGCAAAGCCAGCCAAAAAAGGGAGAGCTTTGGAACATGTGTGGTTTTCTTAACTGTTCAAATGGATCTCTTTGAGCGTTGCAGAAGAGGGAGAGGCATGCATGAGTCAATAAATGATCGAGTGAATGGAGCGTCATTTATTCAATCCCATATTGTGGCAATACCTTTATTAGGCCAGCGGAAGAGGCACAAAAGGATGGATTGCATGCTTTGGAAATCTTCATTTTGTTGTTGTTGTTTCGCCAAGGAAGATGTTTCTAAAAGCAATGGTAATGGAGGGGAAGGAAGTGGGGAAACTTGGCCTTAAAATCATGCTGCATATTTTATTTTAATTTATTTTATTGCTTGTGTGTTGCCTCTTGAGTTGCAACGGAGAGGAACGACGGAGGCTGGTGTTTGAAAGGCCAGCAGCATTATGAATCTACTCCTGGTTTTAGTATGAATTCTATAAAGGTGCAATTTGAAGGGTTGAACTATTTGGGGGGGCTAGTGTCCAGCATCAGGAACAATGCCTTTAAAATTTGAGGTGAATCCCTGAGTTGATTCATTGCCCCATTCCAGCCTCCCCTGGTCCTTTCCAACTTATGGCAATCCTAAGGCGAACCTATCCCGGGATTTTCTTGCCACGATGAGGAGGTTTGCCATGGCCTTCCCTTGAGACTGAGAGAGTGTGACTTGGCCAAGGTGACCCAGTGGGTTTTATAGCTAAGCCAGGATTCGAACCCTGGTCTCCAGAGTTACAGTCCCACATTCAAACCAAAGTGTCCATCATATTTATTCCTTGGGTTTCCATTATGCTTCTCTTGGTTTTCTTGGCAAGATTTGTTCAGAGGAGGTTTGCCATTGCCTTCCCCTGCGGCTGAGAGAGTGGGACTTGCCCAAGGTGACACAGTGGGTTTTATAGCTAAGCCAGGATTCGAACCCTGGTCTCCAGAGTCATCGTCCAGTGCTCAAACCACTATGCCACACTGGTTGTGCCAATTCCCAAATGTGTTGTGACGGTCTTAGGTTTCTCCCAGGAATCACCTTTTTAGGCTTGCTGAAAATGGGAGGAAAGTAGCGAATTTGGGTCTCTGGTTCTGGAAATATAAAGCCTTACGAGAGTTTGGAAATCCAAAGCAAGCAGGGACCCTGGGGTTTTTATTTTGAGGAGTAGAGGCCACCTTTTTCTTTTTCTTTTTGCTTGGGTGCTTGTGTAAAAACATACCTACAGCAGGGCCACTTATAATAACCTGGTTGCCAATGGTTAACACACCTTATTGAGGCATCTAAGGAAGTAGACTCAAGTCTAGGAAAGCTTCAGCTGCCAATGTCTTTCTTTCTTTAGTCTCAAAGGTGTTACAAGGTCTCTCAACATATTATTATTATTATTATTATTATTATTATTATTATTGAATCTTTCACCTGTCTTGTGTCCCTTTGTGTCAGCAGTCGACAACCAGCATCCCCACCAGGACCGTGGTTTTTTTGGAATAAAGGTTTATGGGTAGATTTGGCTGAGCTTGGAGGCTCATTGGGGACTCCTTTTTCTCCCATCCTTCCCCCCCCCCCAAAGTCAAATTGCTGAGTAGCTGTCACCCAATTAAAGAAATCTCTGCCAATTAATCATATGCTTTAGTTAATTAATCAATTAGCCTAGCAATTGAAAACTGCATACGCTTGCCTTTGGGGTTTTTTTTTTTGGGGGGGGGGTTTAAACCGTATCTTTGAGGCAAGTGTGCTGGCACTGTTTTTAAAGGAGGTGCAACATGTTTAGCAGACATTGGAAAAGTTACCTTTTTTCTTTTTAACCTGCAACTTGCCTAACCTCCAGCCTCCAACCGCGCCAACAGCAGGATCTGGAAGTTGTAATCACAAAAGTCATTTTGCCAAGCTGTGTTTCTGGCAGGCACCATCTTAGGAAAGAGTGAAAGGGCTGAGAAGGGAAGCATTTGTATTTAAAGTATACTTTCCAAAGCACTGATGAGCTCAGTGCACCTTTTGCATCAGTTTTTCCCGAAGGCGAAAGGGATGGGACCACATATTTTTAGCTAGGAGCAAGTAACTGTGCCTCTCAAAAGGCAATTCAGCCTTTTGGAAGAGCAGGGAAATAGTGGTTTGGGTGTTGGACTATGACTTTGGAGACCAGGGTTCGATTCCCAGCTTGGCCATGAAACCCACTGGTCACCTTGGACAGAGAGAAGGACACCATTTTTCAGATAGTTTGGACCCTGGCTATATAAGACTGTAGAAGGTCATGGCCATCATGTTGATTTGTGCAGAAAATGATCTGAATCCTTTTTAAAAAAACCTCTTTAGAGAAAGATCTTTTCCCTTGGGATCAAAGGGATCCTGTGTGATCTTGTCCTGTGTTTGGTTTGGCCTAGAAAGCCCTGCTGTTGCTCTTGACTGCCAGGATGGCGTCTTCTTTAGAGGGAGAGCAAATGGCCACCTCCCAGGTCCTCAAGTCTGCAAGGAATTTCGCTTTGTCTTTATGGGGCTTCCTTCCTTCCTTCCTTCCTTCCTTCCTTCCTTCCTTCCTTCCTTCCTCCTATTTTGACTTCCTCCTTTCTTCCTTCCCTTACCCTTCCTCTTACCTTCCTGTTAATCTTATATATCCTTCCTTCCTTCCCTCCCTTTCCCCTCTCCCTTTCTCCCTCCCTTCTTTCTTTTTCCTTCCTTCCTTCTCTTGGCTGCCTGGAATTCCTTCTCATTCAGTCTCTTTTCTGCCACCAAAGGGAGCTGAGAGTGGAAGACAGTGGCACATCCTCATTGCTACCCTCTCTCTTTATCTCTTTCTGTCTCTCTCTCATTCTTTTTTCCTCTGTCTGAGTTTCTTCTCGCTTTCCTTTCCACACATGGCTCTTTTGCAAACGCTTCAGGGTTAATTGCCTGTAGCTTCAGTTGCTTGTTAGATGTTGGCACTGAAGATTTTCCTCCTCTGTACCAGTCTCTGAGCCAGCGATGGATGGCAGCGAGGAGGACAGTCATAAAGCCCAGGCAGGTGGGCTGGGAAAGAGGCGAACAATGGGCCCTTTGAACCTGCCCTGGGCCTTTTCTCCATCAAGGGCTTTTTTGCTTTTTGGCTTCCCCATTGTGGGGCGGCAAGGTGTGTGCTTTTGGACTGAGACATTGGAGTCAAAAGCCAGCAGGTTCCTATGGCCCAACATGCCCAGGTTGTGCCCCTATCTGTTCAGGGTCCCATGGCAAAGGAGCAGATGCCATGTGCCACACCATTTGAAGATGCCGTTGGACCACGGCTCTGGAGACCAGGGTTCAAATGCCCACTCAGCCATGCAAAAACCCACTGGATGATCTTAGCCAAGCGACACACTCTTGGCTTGGGAAAAACCCATGAAAGCTTCATCTTAGGCTTGCCATAAGTCAGAAATCCCTTGAAGGCACACCACAACAGCACCATTTGCAAGGATTTGCTCAACGGTGGGGATAAAATTGGGGATTCCTGGCACACCAGGATTGTAGCTGAACCCATGTTGCATTCCCAAGCTTGGATGAAGGCTTCCTTCTGGTTTCAAAGTCACCCTTGCTTTCCACTTCTTGGGAAAGGGTTCTTCAGTCTTTGTTTTCAATTCCTCTTCTCATTGATCCAATGGTCAGATACCATAGGAAGAAGAGGAAAGAAACTTTAGGGTTCCCTTTGAGCAAAACCTAACACTGAGTCATTGTTTTCATACCCAGAGCTTGGGATATGTTCCTATTTTGAACTACAATTCCCAAAACTCCCCAATATTTTTGTTTTTTTTTTAATGTCTTCAAAGCTCCCTTTCCATTCAACTTGATGAACAGAAAACCATTCACTTTGGTCAATACCCAAAAGTTTGTGTTGGGGAAAGTTTTCTGCCTGTCAGTTCTGGGCTAAGCTAAATTGTAGGAAATGTGTCTGCATTTGCAAGGAGCAAAGCCGGTAGTATTTCAAACCGAGGTCTTTTCCATCCTGTACCTAAAGATGTCAGAATTTGAAGCCAGAACCTTGTGTCTGTAAAGCCTGAGCTGCTTCACCTTCACCTTCACTTTTCCAGGGCTTGGTTGCAAAATGCATATCCTCCAAATGTCACAATTTTGTCGGGAACAGTCCCAGTTAATGCTCTCTCTTCCCACTTTTGAAATGTCCCATTTCTCTTTCCTCTTCCCCTTTGGCCCTCAGCTTACTCCAACTGCTGCAAACTAATGTCAAAGCATAAAAATAGTTTGCACTCAACTAACCTGGCAGAAAGAAGGGGACAGAGTCTTGCCCTTCCCAGGAAGTTCAGCCAAAAGCAAACAGCAGCATCGTCTTCTAATTTGGGCGTTCTTTGTATTTTTGCCATCTTGACCACACTCTGAGGTTGCTTGGTCCTGGGTTACACCTATGAAATGTCGGTTTGAAAACGGAGGCCTGTCTTCTCTGCAAGCGCTCCTGACGAAGTGGTTTAATGCAAGAAATCCAACCGTATCCAAGGATTGGGGAGGAGGGAAGGGAGGCCAGGCGAGAGAAGGATATCTAGGTGAATTGTCCTGGTGGGACCGTGATGATCGCTGGTGGGAAGCAGAGATAGCAAGAGGATGAGTAAAGGCAGCGCATGAATTGGCCTGGGGACAAAGGGAGCCCGCATGCAGCCGTGGGGACAAGCAGGCTGAGCCTTGGCGTGTTGCAGGGCGATAGCATTATCCCCCGTAATGCCTTCTCCCCTTGCAATTTGCATGATGAATTAGGGTCGCTAGAGCTTTCTGGATACACACACACACACACACACACACACACAACTCTGCCTCCCATTTTCATACACAGGATCAAGCTTTATCCAGCCAGAGCTCAGCAACATCTTTGGTTTTGCAAGTTCCAAATCCCAGAATCCCCCAGCCATATCCCGGGGGGGACTCTGGGAAAAGCAAAGTGTGTCTGTACACAATGAAGGGCCAAATTTCCCTTGTTAGTCCAAGGGCAGACCCCATGATTTTTTAGGGACTGGGAAGCCGTTGCTTATATACCTCTAATTGATTCAGAGGGTCTTATTCTAATTGGGACATTGTAGGATTTAGGCCAATATATGCAAAGCCTGACGGCATAATTTCTCCAGGTGATTCCTTTTTAATTTTACACAAAACATCCTGTAACTCTGAATTTTAAGTCTTTGTTACTACCCACCTTTTGTAAGTTTTGGTTCAAGCATCGCTTCATGTTGGCAAAGTTGCTGCACAAAGTAGCTCCCAGAAACTGATATCTGAACTGTTTAGCACCTTAGGTTTAGCAGAGTTTTTGCCTAATGTGCTCTGTTCTTGCATGGGCAATTTGGGCTCTTTTAAATGGGTTTAAAATCATAATAAGACACAAGACCACTTGGCCTCTGGCCCAGAACCATCAGAACAGCCTGTTCGTTTCCATCCGACGCGCGACTGCGAACAGAGACGAAGAGCACGTGCCGAAACAGAAAAATTAAAAAGCAACCCCCCAAAGTGCTTGCATGCTCCATGAGCCTGGATTATGCCATGCCTTTGTTAGTATTTCCAAAATGTCACAAAGGCGGTGAGCTTGTGAGTTGCCTTGATCGCTTTGTCAGGCTGGGCTGGTGCAGATTTAAGGGGATGATGTCAAAAGCAGACATTCATAGACAGATATTTATAGGACTGGAATGTATGGGGCACATAGACAGATTGAAACTGAGCTGAGCCAAAAGCTATAGGGCTGCCCCAAAAGGTAAGAGTTCTAATGAAGGGGAGAAATCCTCAGTTGTTGTTGTTGTTGTTGTTGTTGTTGTTGTTGTTGTGTGCCTTCAAGTTGTTTCAGACTTATGGCGACTCTTATCACGGCGTTTTCCTGGCAAGGTTTGTTCAGGAGTTTGCCTTCCTCTGAATAATGAGAATCGAGGTGGCTTACAATAATATTAAAACGCATTAAAATACAATGCCCCATAATCCCACCGACCCACCCACCATAACCATACAATAAAATACAATAAAATGTATGACTTGCTCAAGGCCACCAATGGGTTTCTGAGGGCAAATGAGAATTCGAACCCCGGTCCCCAGAGTTGTCGTCCAGCATTCAGACCGCTGTGTCATGCCAGCCCTCTAAAAATCCCCTCCTGGTCCCAAATACAGCGCTTTGTCAGCCTCTGAGCAAAAGCGAAGCCCACCCACTTGGTTGTTCCCTGATAAATTTAATTGGCAGCAAAATCTCTCTATGTCCCTTTGCTTTGATCCCGCAAGCTCAGCTCCAGAAAGCTGCCTCTCTAATTGCTGACCATGTTGTTATGAAGCCAAAGCAGAACTGAAGTGGCCCAGAACAAAGGCTCAGTCGGCGGAGCAGGTTTCGGGGCAAAAGCAAAAGAGCCAGGCCCTTAGAATGGGTTGCCTCTCTTGAAGTGCGCAAGGATGCATGGGCCAAATGAGCCATAATTAGCATCCAAAACCCAATTGCCCTTACCCTGGATAGGGACCTATTATTATTATTATGTTTATGTGTATTTATATCCTGCCTTCCTCCCAGTACAGAGACCCAAGGTGGCTTAAAAATCTAAAGCAATCCAAGTTAAAACACTATAAAACATGCAAAATACAATTAAGCAATTCAAACAATTTAAAACATTACATTATCAAAATTTAAAGTTAAAACTCTAAAACATAGGCCCTGATTCTGGAGTCACCATAGAAAATGCAGAGAGGAACAAAAATTTGGAAATGTAAACCTTGGACTACAATTCCTGGAATTCAAGGGGTCCTTAGGCAAATACATTGGCTTCAGAGAGCATGGGATGCATCTATTTTTGGGGGTGGGGGTCTGAATCCAAGCAGAAAGTGTTCCTTTCCATCAGGAGATTATATCCAACTTTATTCCAAAGCATAATCCAGAAGGCAAACACACAGCCAAGATTGTGCATCAAGAAAACGGAGTGTAACTATGCTTGCGGAGTTACGTGGCAGTTGCTCAGTGCCGCCTTATTAATGAATGATGACACTAGTGTGACTGATAGAGCAGTGTCACGGGCCTGTGCATATGTATGCGCAATGCATAATGCGAAAGCATGCACATGCACAAGCCATGTGCAATATGCATGCATACCCTTGCACAACAAAGCCACGTGCAGGAATGCACTTCCATAACCTTGAATTGAACATGACTGTTCTGCACCAGGGAAAGGTGTCCAGCCACTACCATAAGGGAATTTACTGATATGCAAAATAATAATAATAATAATAATAATAATAATAATAATAATAATAATGGTCGCCATTATCATCATCATCATCCATCATCATGCTTTGATTGAGATTTCCTGCATGGCAGAGGGTTGGACTGGATGGTCCTTGTGGTCTCTTCCAACTCAACGGTTCTATGATTCTATGATCATCATCATCTTCATCATCTTTATTTCTTACCGGCCTCTCCTTATGGATTGAGGTGGGGAACAACATCAAATAACATGACACATAACATCAGTTGAGAGAGCATATAAAAGATAAAACATATTAAAACCCATCAATAAAAACTTTAAAAACATAATTTAAAAATAATCTGGAAAGGCCTGCTGGAAGAGACTGGTCTTTACTACTGGTTTAAACTTGGACAGTATCTCAGGATGGTAAATCTTTTCCAGCAGATTATTCCACAATCTGAAGATGGTTGAATAAAATATGACATCCTAGTTTTGGCAGACTGAAGTAGATGCTTCCCCAGAGGACCTGAATGTATGGGGCACATTAGACAGGAGAAGGCAATCCCATAGGTAACCAAACCCAAACCATGTAGGACTTAAAAGGTAATAACCAACACTTTGTACTTTGCCTGGAAACTAATTGGCTGCAATGGAGTGATTTCAATACTGGTGGGACATGGTCACTTTTGGACGCACCAGTAACTAGTCTGTGGCTGCCATCTTGGACTCTGTGTAATCTTACTGGTATAAAACTGTTGTATAACGATAAGTTATTTTTAAGTGATATCATTATTGCTGACATAATGTATTATTACTGTATTTTATTGATTGTATCTGTTTGTTTTTATTCCCCGCTTTGATCCGCAGGGAGAGGCGGGGAAATCTAAATCAAATTTTTATTATTTATTATTTATTGTTTTTATTTTTATTATTTATTATTAACCATCTGAAGTTTTTCAGACTTGGTACAGAGGTAGCCCAATGCATGGAGCATTGCAAAAGGTTACCATTTACCATCCAAATCCATGCCACTTGTTTGAGCAGAAGACTAGTCCGTGTTGCTGGTGATCTCTTTTGTGTCTTGTTTTACATTTTTCAGTGATGCTAGGCTGCCCTTGCTGGAAGGAAACAGAGCACTGGTTTAAGTGAATCGCTTTGCCCAGCTGAGCAATGGGTGTCCATGAGGTTATGCTGCCCAAGGGAACCTGCAGAAGGGACAGGTCCAGGTCATCCTTTGCAAAGAGCACATCTTCCTTCTAGGACAAGCCTCTTAAATGATGGCTAAAAACAGCACAGACTCACTTCTTGTGCTCAAATGGTGTGGCAGAAATCAATAGTGAAATGGGGCTCTTGTATTTTCGAGAGAGACCAGTTGTCTTGGCCTCTGTTAAATTGCCATGGAAAATCGCTTTGCCCCATCTCCCCAAGGGATGCTTTGCCCTGACATTGAAAACATTACAGTTCTGGCCTTCACCTATGTAAGCATAGGTATCATATCTCCAAGATAAGCCAAGATGACCAAACAGAGGCTGTCAGAGGCATGAATCATTGGAAAAGAATAATGCTAGCAAAGAGGGAAGGATGTAGAAAGAGAGGAAGACCTGACACTAGATGGATGGACTGTGGCAAGGAGGTCACAGGTATGAATTTATAGGACCTGAGCAGAGCCCTAGAGGAGAGCGAATCTTGGAAGTGTCTCATCCATAGGGTTGCCATGAGTCAGTGTCGACTCAAAAGTGGTTAGCAACAACAGAATCATGTCTCCCCTTCTTTTTTGTAAGCTGAACATACCCAGATCCCTAAGCATCTTCTCACAGGACTTGATGGTTTCCAGACCTTTCGCCATTTTGGTCCTCCTCCTCTGGACAGTTCTGGGCACCACAATTCAATAAAGGATGTTGAGAAATTGGAGTGTGTCACCAAAATGGTGAAGGGTCTGGAAACCATGCCTTATGAGGAGAGACTAAGGGAGCTGGGGATGTTTAGCTTGAAAAACAGACAGTTAAGAGGTGATATGATAGCTCTGTTTAAATACTTGAAGGGATCTCCTATTGAGGAGGGAGCTACCTTGTTTTCTGCTGCTCCAGAGACTAAAAAACAGAGCAATGGATGCAAGCTCCAGGAAAAGAGATTCCACCTCAACATTAGGAAGAACTTCCTGCAGTAAGAGCTGTTTAACAGTGGAAGACATTGCTCCTTTGGAGAGCGGTGGAGTCTCCTTCTTTGGAGGTTTTTAAACAGAGGCTGGATGGCCATCAGTCAGGGATGCTTTAATGGTGAGTTCCTGCATGGCAGAATGGGTTGGACTGGATGGCCCTGGGGTCTCTTCCAACTACAAAATCATGTCTCCCCTTCTTTTTTTTGCAAGCTGACCATACCCAGATCCCTAAGTGTCTTCTCATAGGACTTGGTGGTTTCCAGACCTTTCACCATTATTATTATTATTATTATTATTATTATTATTATTATCATTATCATTATCATTATTATTATTTATACAGAACTGTCCAATTTGTCCACATCCTTTTTGAATATGGGAAGTTGTCCCCCCACAAAACCCAAGCAGAGGAGGCTTTTGGAGGGTGGCTCTCGGCTGAGCTGCTGAAGAGCCTATTTCGAGGAGGAGATTAGAACTGACAGTTATTGCATCTAATTAATAAATCCCTGCTCATTAAGAGGGAGGGAGGGGGCTGCAGAGGGGAGAGATGTTTGGTGACATTCCTTGAGATAAAGGCGCTCCAGGGGAATCGGTTGGGTTGACATGTGTGTGTATGTGTTGATGGGGAGTGCGTCCCTCCAGCTGGGCTCATAGATAGGCAAATAATGGCATCAGGAGGAGGGAAAGCAAGGCAGGCACCACTGTGGCTATGGAAAGCAAAGTGGTAGTCCCAGTGGGACCACTTCCCTGCCAATGGGAGAGAAACTTGAACCTGTGCAACTGCAACTGGTAGTTTGCATCTCGGTGGAAGATCCACTTTGAGGATTGGTCTGATGTAGGTGGATAAGAGGACTCTTGGTCCCAGGACACATCAATGTCCTGCTCCAACTTTTGTTGCAAAAGCAACAGAATTTGGAATCAACGTCTCGGTTATGCAACTAAGGATTGCTGTTTTGTCTTGTTTTTAATTTCTCTTTTCTTCTCGTGTTGATTTTTGGAGAGATATCATAGCGACGTTTTCTCATAACCGTGACAGATTTGATATGTGTGCAATTCCGCACAGATCTCTCTCAACTTGGGTACGCCTTTGTGTTAGAAGTTAATTAGTTTTTGCACGCACCACAATCCTAAAAATATTAATCAAATTATATGACAAGGTGTTTTGTTTTGTTTTTAAAAAGAGAATTATAAAAAACACCAGGAGCATCTACAGAAATGAGCGGTTACAGCTGGAGATACTGTTTCGGACTCCAACTCCCATGCTTTCTATGAGACATTCTGGGAGTTGGAGTCCAAAAAAGCAACTTGTCCAAGCTCCATTTGTAAGGTTTGTTCTTCTTTTCAAAGTGCTACAGCTTTTCTTGCTCTTGACTTTGCATGGAGTCTTTCGTCTTCTTTTTATATTTGTAAAGCATAACCATCATTTGTTTCCAGGTACTATATACATTTTAGAAAAGGAAAACGTAGCTCTTTCTCCCAGGGACTTGCAAACTAAGATGCATGATGCAAAAGCCGAGGAAGGCAGGGAGCGATGTAGAGAGAAGAGGAAAACAGGCAAATCCAGCCACTAATTCTTCACAGTTACATAAGAAGCATAAGAAGCTCTATTTTTCCCCATTAAAAAGGCAGTGCTGAGGCAGGAAGGTTCTGGGGAGTTCATATAAATTGCAAACGCTGCTGCTCCTAAAAGCGTCATGGTAAGAGTAACAAATCGTCCCAAGAAAACCCCACGATAGGTTTGCCTTACGGTCGCCATAAGTCAGAAATGACTTGAAGGTACACAACAACAACAACAATAGTAACTTTCAGTGGCAGTTGGGGGCTTCCCTGTCATAGAATCATAGAGTTGGAAGAGGCCGCAAGGGCCCTGATTCAGTCCAACCCCATTCTGCCATGCAGGAACTCTCAATCAAAGCATCCCTGACAGATATCCATCCAGCCTCTGCTTAAAAGACCTCCAAAGAAGGAGACTAAATCAGTCTCTGAGGGAGTTAGTTCCACAGTGAACAGCCCTTACTGTCAGGAGGTTCCTCCTAATGTTGAGCTGGAATCTCTTTTCCTGGAGCTTGCATCCATTGCTCCATTGGGTCCTGTTCTCTGGAGCAGCAGAAAACAAGCTTCCTCCCTCCTCAATATGACATCCCTTCAAATACTTAAACAGGGTTCTCATATCACCTCTTAACCTTCTCTTCTTGAGGCTAAACATACTAGGCTTCCCATATCCCGCCTGGGGGCGGGACTTTCCCGATTTGGGGTGGGTCCGCACGGTCCCGCCCCGGTTTGGCCCCGCCCCCGGGACTCCAGGCTTGGCTGGGGCTTGGAAGACGGCTGTCTCCCAAGCCCCAGCCAAGTCCTGAAGGCTCCTCCCATTCGGTCCCATTCCACTTTTGGAGACCATCCATCCCTATCTGTTCCACTGGGCATGCCTGCTTTGCAAAACCCCCACAAAATCTCTCTCTCCCCATAGAAACTGGGCTCAGTTCTCGGGGGAAACGGCTCATTAGCATCTCATCTGCATTCGGCATATTGATGATTGCATTCCCCAGAAATGTTTAGAGGAGAGTCTCTTTGGTTTCCATAAGGCCACCAAGCTGATAAGGACGGCAGCTAGCTCCCCGTCGCTGGAGGAGAGGAGAAAGGGGCAGATATGGGATTCCAGGTGTTTCTAAATAAATAAATAAACACAAATAACCAATAAAAATAAGTAACCCCATCACTGGAGATAAAGGAAGGGCCCTCTTTCTCCCCCTTCACTCCCCACCGCAAGGCATTAAATGCAAATCCTTTCTGCTGCGGAATCATTTTTATGGTTAATCCAGGAGTGTGTCAATATCTCTTAACGCCAAACTCAGAACAAACAAAATCTCTGCGGACCTGAAAATCTCACATTTTCCCCTCCTACATTTAACGTTGCTTACAAAGTAAAGTGCTCAGGTTTATTAACATCATCCGCGGGGGTGAAAAAAATCCCTTTATTCCAGAATAAGGAACTCTGGAGCGGACCTGGCAATGTTTCCGCAAACCTTTGCTTCTAAAGAACCTTGAATTTCTTTTTTTTAAAATCATTTTTCTTCTCTTCTGACTTATTTTCATTTTCAGTTGCCCTGGGAGATTCTTCTGTTCTTTTAAAGGTGACGGTTAGTGTATAAAGAAAAACCATTTTTAAAAATACATCTGTGCAGTTAAGTGTTAATGTTTGCAGAGAGCAACCCAAGCCATGGCCAAAGAGTAATGCAACAGAAGCAATGGATAAAGAAGGTACCTTAGCCTTACACACATGGAAACTAGAAGACATTTATACTCTCTTTCCGGATTGTTATGGTCCTCCTCACAACAATCCCTTGAGGTTTACTCCTCTTTTACAAAAAGGGATCAGGGTCTGAGTAACTTGTCCAAGGATCAAGTCTACATTAAGTTTAAGGCAAAGTGGATTCATATCTGAGCAGCTCGCACTTGCAATTGTCGTTGTTATGATCCTTCAAGTCAATTCTGAGTTACGGTGATCCTATCCTAGGACTTTCATGGCCAGAATATTTTTCTTTTTTAAATATTTAATATTTGATATCAAATTTTTATGTATGTTACTTTAAAAACATACTCACATTCAACAAAGGAACGCAAAAATATATCTATATCTCTAGGGATCTCACATAAAATGATCAATTCTACCCTCTCATTCCTTCAGTCGTATATTCAGCCTTACATTTGAACTCCCATTCATTCCTATCTTTCCCTCCCTCCCTCCCTCCCTCCCTCCTTACTTCCTTTCTTTCTCATTTGCCCTGTATACTTTCAATTCCTACCTCTCCTCCCTATTACTTTCTTCCTTTACCTTCTCCCCTTTCTCGCTTTCTTATATCCCCATTCCTCTGTCCTCTCCTACTCTTCACAACTCAACCTTCTTCATCCTTCTTCTCCTACTATTATGGCCAGAGTTCTTAAAAGGAGGTTTGCTATTGCTTTCCTTTGAGGCTGAGACAGTGGGACTTGCTCAAGATGACCCAATGGGCTTCCATGGCTGATTGGGGATTGAACCCAGGTCCTAGTACAACACCCAGCCTAGTAGGATACCTAGCCCAATACTCAAACCAGTACACCATACTGGCTCTCACTGGAGTTGCAATGCCCTTGTCCAAAAATTGAACTTTTCCAAGCTCCGAGTCCTTTTCTACCATTGTTGTTGTTGCTGTTGTTGTTGCGTTCTTCGGGTCTGCTCTGACCTATGGCCTTCACATCATAGGGTTTTCTTGGCAATATTATTTTCACGTCTTGCAATGAGGCTGAGAGAGCGAGACTTGCCCAGTTGTGTCTCCATTGGCAGAGTGGACATTCAGATAAAATGGTCCCCAGGAGTCCTAGTCCAACACTCAATGTTGACTAGCTATAGCCCTTTTGAAAGAAATAGCATTTTCCACCCCACAACGTGGTTCTCCATCTGCTTCTGGACCACCAGTGTTTCCTAACTCTCCATCCCAGGTGGACCGGTCGGAAGTCATCAGGAGCAACCTGAACCCGATCTTTGCCAAGGTCTTCATGGTTGACTATTACTTCGAGGAGGTGCAGAAGCTGCGCTTCGAGGTCTACGACATCCATGGCCACGGAGGCATCGGGACCCACGATGATGACTTCTTGGGAGGAATGGAGTGCACAGTCGGCCAGGTAAGGTGGAAGCACCCGCCAATAGTGGAAACGTCCTTTTGGACAACAACTCCCAGCATCCTGGCTAGCTGGCAGATCCTGGGAGTTGTAGGCTGCATCTACACTGTGTCAAAGTTGGGATTTGATTGTATTTTTAACATGTAAGCTGCCCTGGTTGTGTTGCACAGGGAGGCGGGGTATAAATAAGAAGTAGTAGTAGTAGTAAAATGATGCATTTGGATACCACTTTAACCTCCCTGGCTCCATCCTTCAGGATCCTGGGATTGGTAGTTTTGTGAGGCATGAACACTCTTTGGCAGAAAAGAAGGCTAAAGACCTTGTAAAAAACACAAATCCCAGGATTCTATAGGATGGAGCTGCAGCGCTTAAAAGTAGTGCCAAAGTGCATTATTTCTACAGTCTAGATGTACCTATAGTATCCAAAAGTCACTTTCTCAGCTTCCCAGTCTATTGGCCATGCAGGCTGAGAGATTTTGGGAGATATAGACTTCCCCAAGCTACTATGTATGTAGGCTGGGAGATTCTGGAAGTTGTAATCCCTTGCAAAAAAGAGTCATTTTTCTAAGCCGTACGCCTGATGTCCAGGGGCTGCATGCCAAAAAGCCGTGTTCCTACGTTCTAGGTCTATCCAGTATATTTATTGAGGGATTCTGGGAGCTGTAGTTTAAAAAGTCCTGCTTCCAAGCAGCATGCCTATTGGTCAGGCTGGCTGGGAAATTTTGGAAGCTGTAGTCCAGAAAGCAAATCCCTAATGACTGGGAATTTGCTTTTTGGACTACAGTTCCCAGTGTGGAGTTGCATTCATGTTTCTAAGCTATAGGTCTGTAGAATATGTTGACTGAGGGATTCTGGGGGTCCCCAAAGGTCATCTGTCCAAGCTTTAGATTTTTACAGGCTTACTTGGTTTGCAGCGTTCCAAAAAGGAACCTTTCTAAGCTCAACTGCTAGCAACCCAGAGTCCCTTTATTTTTCTTGGAGAGATAGAGGACCAAGAGGAGGAAAAAGAGAAAAGGGAGGGGAGGTGGAGGAGGACAGAGCAAGGAAGTTCTGCAAGGACCAATTTGGGAGCCATTACAAAGGCTGCTGTTCACCAAGCCGAAAGCAGCTCCTCCGCAGCAATTTCCCTCCAGAGCGAGGCGCCTGGCACGCCAGCCGAGGCACGCCGACGCTCATTGCTCTCTCACGGCGGGCAGGTAATTGCCCAATGATTGCCAACCACCTGTGGTTCTGCTGGGCGGCTTGCGTGCGCAAAACGTGGGGATGAGTGAGTCTCCCAAGGCGCTCCCCCAGCCCTGCTGGATGGTTCGCACCCATCACTGACGACAGTTTCTTCTCCTCCTCTTGCTTCTTGTTGCGTGGAAGTGTTTGGGGACCCTCTCACGACTTTCCTGCCCTGCGGATCCCCAGTTAGGCCCAGCCAATATCCTCCATCTCAGGCGGATGTCAAATCCATGCTGGCTTTTATTCAAGACTCAAAAGGGAACTGTCCAAAGTGATAGGCCTTGTTTGAGCACTTTGGAAAGCTCCTTTCAAACAGGAGTGTCCCATGCGCTGCTTGCAGAACACAAGGGCCATTTGTGTGCCTTTTAGTCCCTGCTTTTTCAAAATGTTTTCACTTTAAACACACCCACCCATGCCAGGAGTGAATTTTTCAATTTTGGGGTTGGGGAATCTGAAAGCAAGTAAACTCCTTTGAGATGCGGCGCTGGAGAAGAGTGCTGAGAATACCATGGACAGCCAGAAAGTCAAGCAAATGGGTGTTAGGGTCATCTTTGGTCATCTTGGCTTCCAGGCCTGAGCGTTCCTGGGAAGCCAAGAGGACCATGCTGAGGCTGTCCTCTTTTGACCACATCGTGAGAGCTCTTTGTGGAGTTCTTCTTCCGGATCACTGGAAAAGACAGTAATGCTAGGAAAGGTGGAGGGTAGCAGAAAGAGAGGAGGACCACATGCCAGATGGATAGATTCAATAGAGGAGGCCACAGCTGCCCGGCATCTGCAGAACCTGAGCAGAGCAATTGAGGGACCTGGAGTTGATGGGGTTGCCATGGGTTAAAGTTGACTTGAAGAAAGTTAACAGTAAGAGGGTTTGGACTGTTTCAGGTACAGACGACCTTTTAAAAGGTAAATTGTTCAACCTATGGTTTTTCCAAAAGCAGCAGTCGAACCTATGGGGGCTTCCTAAGGGATCTAAGGATCCATAAAAAACATTTTTGAGGGAGCCATATGTGGCCCAAGAGCATCACTTGGTCCGACCCTGACCTAAGACCACTTCTTCCCCTGCTTTGCCTCGTAGATTGTGGCCCAGAAGAGGGTGAGCAAACCTCTGTTTCTGAAGTATGGGAAGTACGCTGGCAAGTCCACCATCACTGTGAGTCTTCTGCCTCGTCTCCTTCCCTTCCCTTCTCTTCCCTTGCTTTGCTTTGCTGTGAGAGACCCTTGCAGCCTCCTCTGCAGAAATGGCTCCTGACCATCCTCTTCCTTGACTCTCCTTTGCTCCAAACAGGTGACTTCGGAAGAGATTTCTGGAGACAACGGCTTTGTAGAGCTCTTCTTCCGGGCAAAGAAGCTGGATGACAAGGTGAATATAGAGCCCAATCCACCCACCCATCCCCGGGTCAAACAGAGTGGGGCATGGGCCAAAGGCGGCTGGAGCCCACTAGGACCGGGAGGACTGGGTGGCCAATGGAAGGGAAGCCAAAGTCAACCCTACATGGGGCTAAACCATTTCTGCAATTTTGGCTCCTTCCTTCTTCCTCCTGTACCCCATTTATCCAAACCCATCAGCCTCCATGAACCTGGGCTGTGGCAGCCAATGGTCCCCCATGTTTGTGGGGTGCTGAATCTGCTTTGGGTTTTAGTCCAAGCTTTTAAGAAGCTTTACCCAAGGAACTTTCTGGAAGCTCTACTCAGATATGGAGATGTGGTTCAACTCCTTGGACAGAGCTCCTTTAAAGTTCAGGCTTGAACCCAGAGTAGATTCACTGCCCCGCTGGCATGAAAGGCACCAGGGCCACTATGGGATGAGGGGGTCTAAACCCTGTCTCCCCAACAGGATCTCTTCAGCAAGTCAGATCCCTTTCTAGAGATCTACCGGATCAACGACGATGGGAGTGAACAGCTGGTCCACCGCACTGAGGTAAGAGCCTCTCCAGATGGAGCCATTCTCCAACAGCAAGGCTCTTGGCCAATGCAAAATAACAGGAAAGAAGGAGAGTTACTGCAAATTAATGTTGGTTATTCCAAGTTCCTGGTCTTTGTGTTGGTTCTAGCTGCCATGCTCTCTTCAGATCTATGTACCAAAAATGCCACAGTAAGGGGCAAAATTGAAATGGAACAAGATTCAGGAGTTGGAATCTGAAGATCCCTTGGGAGGAAGGCAATTGAAGTTATCTCAAGAAATAGACACATCATTTCTCTTAGGAGAGGCTGGCTTTTATTTTTTAATGTGCAGAAATGTTTTGAGGCAGCTAGCAACAAGATGAACAACACAAAACATTCATACACAAATAGCAATACAATAAAAACAGCAACAGGTAGTACAGCAGAAGCAATAAAAGGGAAAATCAAGAAATCTTTCGTAATGGGAAATGCTCGGTCTCTGAAGAGAAAGAGCTCAGTTGTGATCTCACACACACAAACACATGCAAAAAGACAGGATTGTTTTATGTTCTCCCCCTCCGTTTGATTCCTGGTTCTTTGAATTTCCCCCACTGAGGTGAATTTTAAGGTTAAAACTGAGTCACTTCAAGAGTTTGCAGTGGCTTTGCCTCCATTTCAGACTATTCTATGGGAAGGGAGCCCATTCCTATGCAATGCAATAATTGCATGCGGAAAAATATTTGAGTGCATATGTTTATCTTGTGCATTTTTTCCCCAGGGAGGGCTCTGGAGCTTTTATCATGATGCATCTACACTACAGAATGAATACAGATTGGCACTGCTTCAACTGCTCTGGCTCAATGCTATGCATTTCTGAGATTTGTAGTTTTGTGGGATATTTAGCCTTCTCTGGCTGCCTCTGCACTGTAGGATTAAAGCAGTAGGACACTGCTTTAATTGCCATGGCTCAATGCTATGGAAGCCTGGGGTTTGTAATTCTGTGATAGCATAGGATGGAGCCATGGCAGTTAAAGTGGTGTCAGACTGCATTAATTTGGCAGTGTGGCACATGCACAAACAGGGTTGAGAACCGCTGGTCTCTTTTCTCCATTTCTGCTTGCGCTCCACAGTTTGTCAAGAACAACCTGAGCCCCGTTTGGGAGCCATTCAAAGTCTCTCTGAACTCTCTCTGCAGCTGCGAAGAGAAGCGGAAGCTGAGAGTAAGTATTGAGGGGTACAGCAGGAAAATTGGGGAGCCCTTTGTGGAAATGCAAGGGGACAAATGCACCAAACAGGGGTGGGCAGACATGTAAATGGAGGGATTCTAGGAGTTATAGTCTACCTATTTCCCCCCCCCCCCCCCCAAAAGTACCTCTGCCACTTGGCAAGCAATTTTTCTCTCTTGCAATGCAGTGCGTTGTCTTTGACTACGATTCCCGTGGCAAACATGACTTCATTGGAGAGTTTTACACAACCTTCGAGGAGATGCAGAAAGCTATGGGGGGAAACAAGGTTGGTCTATGGGGAGAAGTAGGGAATGAAAGAGAGGGGAGACACTCTCCCAGTCATGTCTTTTCTCTGCATATATAAGCATCTGTTTTCCCATTTTGGGGAAATTGGGTGCTGGACTAAAGAGGCTTCACTCTGATCCAACCTCAAGGCTTAATTCTTAGATCTGGCTCACACCATCTTTCTCATCTCTTCCTTTTCCCAATCGCCAGATCCAATGGGACTGTATGAATCCAAAGTACAAGCTGAAGAAGCGAAACTATAAGAACTCAGGCGTGGTCATTCTCCTGGACCTCAAGGTGAGCTGGGAGGACCAAAAAGGAGGCTTCACAAAGCCAGAGAGGAGGGCAATGATGGAGAAATAGCAAAATATTTTGGTAAATATATGGGTACTAGTAGCTGCTCTCATTTGCAGCAAGGCTGGGCATTAGGCTCTTCCACCAAATCATGCCCCGGCCATGTCTCTCCAGGATTGCTGATCTGTTTGCAGGATCAGCCCCTAAAGGCATCCCACTAATACTTATTTTATTTATCAGAATACTTATATCCTGCCTTTCATCATGGGCTATCAGGGCAGAAAACGAATCGGACAGCATAAAGAACAACAGAGTAAAACCTACACATATGGTGGGCCCTTGGTATCCACTAGGGTTTGGTTCCAGGATCCCCCGTAGATACAAATACCCATGGATGCTCAAGTCTCATTATATACAATGGAGCTTCTTCTTATTATTATTATTATTATTACCACTACTACAGTGAGCCCTTGGTATCTGCTGGGATTTGGTTCCAGGACTCTCCATGGATACCAAAATCCATGGATGCTCAAGTCCCATTAAATACAGTGCCCTAGTAAAATGACATCCCTGATATAAAATGGCAAAAATCAAGGGTTGCTTTTTAGATTATTTTACACGCACGCACGCGCACGCGCACACACACACACACACACTCTCAAGCTGTGGATGCTTGCAAAAAAATCTGCAGATACAGAAGGCCAACTGTAATTTAGACTCTAATATTAAACATGGCAACCTATTAAAGCAGCTATAGATGCCTTCAACATTTTAAAACCATTTACACAGACATTTAAAAGTAAATTAGGCCCAAAGGCTTTAATGAAAAGCCACGTTTGGACTTGCTGCCAGGGAGAGACCAACGTTGGCATCTATATGATCTCCAAAGAAAGGGTGCACCACAGTTGGGGTGCCACAGCTGAGTCCATGTCTTCTTACTATGTGTTGCTTCCACCAGTGGGACTCCAAAGAAGGTTCTTTCTTGCAGGTCTTAGTTCTAGCACCACCATACACACAAATACACAAACAGACACACACCTGGCCCCATAGCTTTGGCTGTGGCTTTGGCTGGTCACCTCTGCAAGATGGCAAGAAGGGAGGCCATATATCTGCCCTCCAAGCCACTGACTGACTCTTTATCTGGAAGATCCACAGGGTCTACTCATTCCTGGATTACATCATGGGCGGTTGCCAGATCCACTTCACGGTGAGTAGATGAACACACAAAATGGGTCCATAATGTTAGTAGCCAGCTGGGAAAAGAGGAGAGTCAAAGCTCACCAACTTTGGGGTTTAAAGAAATATTGGCAAAGGGGGGACGGGAGATATTCCAATATGTGCAAGACCTTTGTGCCAGTCTGATGTCCATCTGTGGGCAGTGGCAGATGATGCCTGCTGGGGCTAATGGGATGGACAGTGGGGTCACCCAAAAACAAAGCCCAGGAGGTTCAACAGAGATGGGTAGGTTTGCCATATCTCTAAGACTAAGCCTGGCCCAGGATCTCCAGTCTTCATGGGTTATCTCCAAGTGGGAGACCAAGGTGCAAATTCTCCCATTTTGGGCAGCTCAGCTCCAAGCGAGAGGAAAAGACATTGTGCAGATTGTCAGCTCAGCTAGCAGAGTAACAGCTTGCTACAGTTTGCAAGTACTAATTCATTTATCAGAGCCAGTGTGACATAGTGGTTTGAGCATTGGACTAGGACTCTGAGGACCAGGGTTCGATTCCTGGCTTGGCCATAAAACCCACTTGGACAAGTCACACACTCTCCAGGGACGTTTGCAAAGGCCAGCTTCCAGTTTGCCTGGGCAGAGCTTTCTGTGTTGGACTAACCATTCCCAGAATCCCTTCCAGCCACTGTGGATGCTGGGATCTGTAGTCCCGAGAAACAGAACTTTCCTAAGCCTTGTGAGCCAGGCGGGGATGCGTACAGAGTGGCTCTGTTCCTTCCTCCCTGTCGCCAGGCCTTTGCTGCAGTTCTGCACAGATTTTAAAAATTTCTGTCTTTGAAAACAACCAGAGCCCAGTTTGCATTTTGAAAGAGCATCTCTCCTTCCTGGAGTGAGTCAGATCCCAGAACATTTCAAGGAACAGATTGCTGGCTCCTAGCCTTCCTGCTAGCTGGGATCCGAGCTGGGAACAGCCCCAGGAATTATTTGAGACCTGCCATGTTTGAAGGAAGGGAGCAGGGAGAGAAAGGCCTGTCGCTGAGCTAAGAAAGGGATGGAGAGGGGCAAAAGGTTGGTACTGACCCCTTGGACGCAAGAGGATGCAAAGGCAACTGTGTCCACCATACGATTCCAAAATCTCTGGCCATGCTGGCTGTGACATTATGAGGACCATAGTAGACCAACGCAATTTATTCAAGCTATGCCCAGAATATATTAACATTAGGATTCCCAGATCTCAGGGCTTGGTCCTCAAGGGAGGAATCTTAGGGCAAGAGCACTGCCTTGAAGTGTGGTTTTTTGTGTGTGTTGTCTCCTTTGTCAGACCTTTTAAATAAATAATAATAATAAATGATTTATTTATATCCCGCCCAATCACAAGGAATCTGGGTCGGTAACAACAGTAGAAAATACAAAGTACAATGACAAATGTGAATAATATACCCCAAGCAACTATGGTTGGTGAAGTCAAAGTCTTTCATGGCTGGCATCCATAGTTTTTTGTGGGTTTTTTGGGCTCTGTGGCCATGTTCCAGAAGAGTTGATTCCTGACGTTTTGCCAGTATCTCTGGTTGGCATATTCAGAGAAAGCTCTTCTTGGCCACAGATGCTGGTGAAAGGTCAGGAATAAACTCTTCTAGAACATGGCCACAGAGCCCGAAAAACCCACAAAAAATTGTGGATGGTGCTTAATGTCTGACATTAATAGACTCACCAGGCCCTGTGCCATCACCCTCTCAGACGTTACCAAAATCTGCCACCTACGACTTCACCAGGGACTGTCCCTTGGTTTCAAGGCTGAGCCCTGGGATGGTACTAACATGGCAACCCTAATTAGGGGTATATCCACACTGCAGAATTAAAGCAGTTCGACACCACTTTAATCGCCATGACTCCATCCCACAGAATCATAGGAATTGTAGTTTGGTGCGGCGTTCAGCCGGCTCTGTCAGAGTTCTCACCAAAAGGAAAGCGCAAGTCAAACCCCCTCTGAACAAATCTTGCCAAGAAAACCCCATGATGGGGTTGCCATAATTTGGAAATGATTTGCAGGCACACAATAACAACAAATATATGTGAACACACCTACCTCGGGAGGGTCATTGTGATTATGGACTACAAGATTTGGAGACATGGGGAAGATTTGCAGCTCCACTCAGATTTGCAACCACAACAAGACTATGGGAGTGTGTGTATTATGGGAACAGGTGCCTTTGTACCTGTCTCTTTGGTGTTTGAGCCCCCCCCCCTCCTTTTTTGTTTTTGTTTCATCTTTTGATGGGTTCATTCCTCCAGCATTACAAGCCTGGGGAAGCAAACAGTTATTTCAGTCTAAGGGACACAAGTTGTGAGAGGTGTGAAAGTGAGGAACAAACCAAAGAAGGGAAGGAGCTCCGTTGCTCAGAGGAAGGCAGAACTGGGTTTCTTGTCGGATTTCTGCAATTTAGAGCAGGAGTTGCCCAGAAATAATGCTGGACCAGAGCCTTGAGCCTTAAAAAAAGATTGTCAGTAGTTTGGTAATGCATTTCCACAGGGATTCATTGTTCAATTATGTGCATTTTCTGAATGGCTGGGTAGTGTAGTGGTTTTAGCACTGGACTATGGAGATCCAGTTTTGAATTCCCACTCCGCCATAGAAACTCAAAGAGTGATCTTGGGCAAGTCACACTCTCTCAGCCTCAGAGGAAGACAAAGGCAAAGCTCTGCTGGACAAATAGTTTGCCTTCAAGTCATTTCTGACTTAGGGCGATCCGAAGGCGAATCTATCATGGGGTTTTCTTGGTCATTTTCTTCAGAGGGGTTTTTCCGTTGCCATCATATGAGGCTGAGAGAGTGTGACTTGCCCACGGTCACCCAGTGAGTTTCCATAGCTGAGCAAGATTGGAACTCAGGTCTCCCAGAGTCCTGATCCAACATCCACTCACTGCACTACACCAGCTCTCCCCTGAGCAAAGCTGCCCCAAAAGCATGAGCCTTTCCTCCGAGAAGATCATTGGGCTCCTCAAGCAGAATTAGCCTCCTGGTTCCTAACCTCCCACCGTCCTCCATTTTGTCTCCTCAGGTGGCGATTGACTTCACCGCCTCCAATGGAGACCCCCGAAACAGCTGCTCCCTCCACTACATCAACCCTTACCAGCCCAATGAGTACCTGAAGGCCCTGGTCGCTGTTGGGGAGATTTGCCAGGACTACGACAGGTGAGGATGCTCTGCAAATCTTGGCCCTCTCGCATTGACTCCTTGGGGTCTTACTTCCCGAGAAGACCCCTCTGGGTCTCTGTTTCTGCCTATGGACCACCTGGGCTTGGGAAAGGAGTCAAGGAGGAGAGGAATTTGGGGAGTGGGCTTGGGAGCAGGTGAAACTCCTTCTTCTCTTAGCCAAGCTTGGGGCCACTCTCTTGGGTAAAAGAAGTCATAGATCAGTGGTTCTCAACCTTCCTAATGCCATGACCCTTTAATATAGTTCCTCATGTTGTGGTGACCTCCAACCGATGGTCATGGTTCCTCAGGACATTAGAAATATGTGTTTTCCGGTGGTCTTAGGCTACCCTGTGAAAGGGTTGGGTCATGACCCACAGGTTGAGAACCACTGTCATAGATGAAGAGAGAGGGGCTTTGCATGGTTGTATAGATGGCTGTATAGATAGAGAAACTCAATCAAGGAGGATACAGCCCTAAGTTTGCAGGAACTGAGCAGGTTTTGGAGGCTTGGAGATGTTTCATTCACAGGGTCTGGGGAGGTCAACGTTGCCTTCAGGACAAATGACAACAACAACAACAAAGGAGAATGGACCACATCTGGGAGCTTTCAGGAGCAACGGTCCTTCTTTTGTTCATAGAAAATGTTTGTTTCCATGTTGGAGGTCTCCTGGGGTCACCAAAATGGACAGGGGCCACTTTTGGTCCACCCTCGCAGCAATGAAGGGTGGGCCATCAAAGAGAGTGCAGGGCTATTCCTTCCCACAATTTCCCTGCAAGTCATGAAGCCACTCCTGGTGTAATGGGAATTGACGCCCCATCATTCCCAGTTCCAAGAATCTGCCAAAATATGGCCATTTCCCACATTTTGGGAGGGTTAAGGAAGGTGGAGCAGGAGAAAGGGTCCCCATCTGCCATGTTGTTGTTCTAACTGATGTTGTGGTTGTTGCTTGCACACGTATGTGTTTGCCAAATGCTTTGTCAGACAAAGAAATTAAATGAGGAGAGGATGGAATCTGAGGGTTCAAGGGCCACAAAATGGGATGTTATAACTAAAATGGGATGTTTGGCCAGGGCTGGGGTAGACAATATGGTTTTACAGTCTTTTGCTGGCACTCCCATTTCATGCACAAATGTGTCGGACAACCAAGCAGGCAGATGTACACACAACACACCTTGTGGCACATCTTGAGATCTTGATTCCTGCTTTTCCCACAGCGATAAGAAGTTCTCTGCCTTAGGCTTTGGAGCCAGGATCCCACCCAACTACGAGGTAAGTCAAGGATCAAGTGCATGGAATTGTACCAGGCGGAGCATCCTTGGGAGGTGGGAAGGGTTTACCTGGACAGGTGGATGCTCAGAGAAGGGGAGGCAGGGGTCCATGTTGGAAGGGACGAAGACAGCCTCAGGCTGCATGGCATGGAGTCTGGGGAAGGGGAGGCTGCATCTTGGGTCTATGCACCTGATAAAAGCAATAGAAACTGGGAACATCCTAGCAAGCCTGACATAAAGGAGAGACAGATGATGTTTTCACAACAGGCCATTGTAGTATAGTGGGCTCTTAGAATCTACTGGGGTTTAGTTCCAGAAACCCTATGGATACCAAACTCTGTGGACATTCAAGACCTATTAAATATAGTGGTGGAGTAAAATGGTCTCCCCTTATATAAAATGGTAAAATCAAGGTTTGTTTTTTGGAATATATATATATATATATTCAAGCCGTGGATGATGGAATGCATGGATGCACAATCTGTGGATGTGGAGGGTCCACTTTGCTTTGATAATTGCTGTGGTTCCATGCTGTGGAATCTTGGAATTTGTAGTTTGGGGAGGTATTTAATTATGGTTCTCTGCTAGAAAGTTATAGCTCTGTGGCTCAGGTGAATGCATCAAAGAATGTTCAGTCCCTTACTCCATTAAAAATCCTGGAATCTCTTTTCCTGGAGCTTGCATCCATTGCTCCTGTTCCTCTTCTCTGGAGCAACAGAAAACAAGCTTGCTCCCTCCTCAATGTGACATCCCTTCAAATATTTAAATAGGGCTATCTTATCTTAAAACAGGGCTATCCTATCCTATCTTAACCGTCTCTTCTCCAGGCTAAACATCCCCAGCTCCCTAAGTCTCTCCTCATGGGACATGGTTTCCAGACCCTTCCCCATTTTGATCGCTCTCCTTCGGACATGCTCCAGTTTCTCCACATCCTTTTTGAATTGTTTTGCTCAGAACTGGACTTAATATTCCAGGTGGGACCTGACCAAAGCAGAATAGAGTAGGACTATTACTTCCCTTGATCTAGACACTATACTTCTATTGATGCAGCCTAAAATCACATTGGCCTTGTTAGCTGCCGCACTGCACTGTTGTGAGTCAGGGTCAGCTTGAAGGTAGTTAACAACAAAACACCAACAGGTCAGTTAAAGTGCTGTCATAGTGGTGTAAGTGAGCAGTGTGAAAGAGATTTTTTAAAGTGTCGCTGGAGTTTCTCACCGTGATTTTCCACCATCAACTCATCCTCATTGCAGCGCTTTGGAGCCCTTTGTTCGGGTCTCTCCACCTTCTTGCCTTCCCACATCTCCCCACTCTGTCCCTCCATCCTGCGCCAGACAGAGGCATAGCACACATGCTCTCCCTGACAGCTTGACAGCTATGAAGTTTCCAGAACAGCAGAGGCAGCTGCCATCCTGTCCATCCGGTTGATGTTTTTCCAGCAGGGGAGCCTTCCCTTTCGTGCCATTCCTCCCAGGCGAGGCGGGACGCAAGAAGGGCCCCCCCGCCGGTTAATGAAATTGGCTCATGTTACTATAGATAGCTGGGCAGGAGGCTCGATTCTGGGAATCCGGGCAATGACAACATGAGGAGCGCATGAGAGATCATTCAGATCCAAGTTTAGGCTTAAAGGTGATGGTTAGCCCTGCCTAAAGCGGATCCATTGAAGCCATGGCACTTATGGAAGCATTGACATCACACATTCCCATTGAGGTAGGATTCAGAGATATGGTTGTTTTAGTCTGCAAAGGGATCTTGTAGCACCGTTGAGGCTGAGCAAAAGAAGTTGTAGCATAAGCTGATGTATACTCAATCTACGAAAGCTTGCGCTACGTCTTTTGCAAAGTTCACATTTCCAAAACATGGGCAAGCTTTCATGGCTCTTCAGTTTCAAACCATGCCTAATGCTATTATTATTATTATTATTATTATTATTATTATTATATTTATTTATTTGTATCCTGCTCTTTCCCCAGAACTGGGACTTGGAACGGCTTTACAACATTAAAAATAGTACAATTAGAAACATAGAAAAAAAGTACATTAATGCTATTATTGATGGCAGATATTCTCACACTCCTTTGGCCCTCCATCTGTGCATTGTTGGGGGCCCAGAAACTGAGGATTTGCCTCTTTATTTGTCCTTTTGTTCATTATATTCTGAATCTAGAATGCAATTTCTGGAACTTATACTGTCTTGTCTCATGTCCGATGCTGACTCTTTGGTAATTTGCAAGGCTTCTCTTTTTGCCCCAGAAGCAATGAACATTCAGGCAAGATTTATTGCTGATATTGCTGTTGATTCCTCTGGGGATGTTCTTCTCTAATCTCAGTGTCGTTGTTTATATTCTGTGTGTTGTAATTGTATTGAATTTTAATTTTTAAATATGCAAGATTTATATGCTATTTATTTTATCTAGTACTTTTATATTGCTGTCCTTGGATGTCATACTTATTCATTTTGTATGTGAATGGCCTGTGGTCTAAGCATTAATAAATTAGTAGTACTACACTCTGGTGATGTTTTCTTTTTCTCGCTCAGGTTTCCCATGATTTTGCCATTAATTTCAATCCGGAGGATGATGAGTGTGAAGGTAAGATGTCAACTAGAAAATGTTTTGCCCATCACCATCCAATACTAGATTTGAGGCAAAATTTGGTATATTGGCTGGAGGCCTGTTAGTTCTTAGCCTTGTGCAAGCTCCTCTAGAAATTGGACACTTCTGTCTGATGCAGAATGTCTGCATTCAGTTCCAGGTTGCACATGAAATGCACATGGGCATGAGATGCGCATTTGGTTGCACACCAATACCATTTGACACAAGAATTGTGTAATTCTGCATGTAGAGAATTCTAGGAATCCTAATATGTAATCACAGCCATTCCATTATAATGCAATATGATGGATGGATGATGTGGGAGGGATATATAATTTTAAAAATGATAGATAGATAGATAGATAGATAGATAGATAGATAGATAGATAGATAGATAGATAGTAGATATGAATCTGGTACTGAAAATTCTTCCACCGTACTCCTTTGGCTTCTCAAGGTTCAATGCCCCACCACAAACAATGGCTTATGGTCATTCTCTCTAACCCATTCCCTCTCCTTCTCCGTTTTAGGTATCCAAGGCGTAGTGGAGTCCTATCAGAACTGCTTGCCCAAGATCCAGCTCTATGGGCCCACCAACGTAGCCCCCATCATCTCCAAAGTAGCCAAAGTTGCCGCTGAAGAGGAGAAAACCAAGGAAGCTTCAGTAAGTGAGCCTGGCTGCGATCTTCCAAGCTGGTAATACTGTGCTCATCTCCAAGCCTCTGGTGGCCAGTGGAGATGCTGAACTTGCTCCCTGGTTTAAGCTGATCTTTAAAAGAGCTACCTGAGGGGCTCCTTTGAGGCTCAGGTGGATCTACTTGCCCAACATGGGATCCACCCAAGGTCAGGACTTCCAGGTTCTGCCTCTCTCTGTGTCAAAATCTTTGTTGTTGTTCTGTGCCTTCAAGTCATTTATGACTTATGTCAACCCATATTTCAATATCTTCATCATTCACTTTAAAGTTGTTGTGGTGCAGTGGTTTAAGGGTTGATGGACTCTGGAAGATCATGGGCCATGCAAACCCATGGGTGACCTTTGGCTAGTCACACTCTCTCAGCATCAGAGGATGGCAATGGCACCCCCCCCCCCGAAGAATCTTGCCAAGAAAATATCATGATTGGGTTGCCTTAGGGTTGTAACAACATCAAGACACACAACAACAACAAAGTCCCACCACCAGCCCCTAATTATATTTTTCCATTTCTGCAAGGAACATTTCCCCCCCTGAATTTCCAACTATAAGGAAATGTGTGTGTGTTGTGTCAAGGTTGCTTGGGACACACCTCGATGAATGCCTAAAAGCACTGGACCAGCGAAGGGGACTTTAAACTAGATGCTCCTTCATTATTTACTCCTGCCAAGTACTCAGGGACGCAAGGGACGTTCCCGTTTTCTCCTTCTCTTGGGATCTTGTCAGCGCTTTGCTTGCTAAATGTCTGAAAGGTTTGCTGCTGAGCCTATCAATTAATGACAACGGTTAATGCATCTTTACATGCCCAAGCTGGGTCTGGGGGGCAAGGTTGTGGGGCGGGAGGAAAGACTCTGGAAATGGCATCCTCCCCATCAAATACCGTTGGGCACACACAAAATGCCAGACCATTGTAGGCTCAGGGAGCATGATGCCCAGAGACCCTGCTGTGTCCACTCTGCCCAGGGTTTTATTGGAAAGCCACGATGTGCATTTCCCTGTGGCCCTTCTGCCGCTCCATCTTGCCAAGTCAATTGCCAGCAATCTCTCCAGTGTTTCTTGAAAGCTTTGGATAGCTGCCTCTCTCGTTGCCAGGATGCTTGTATCATTAAAAACAGTCCCATCTATGGCCAGTGTTTCATATTACAGTTGTCACTTTGCCATATTCATTTTCTAGCCTTGTCACATTCTCGGCCATGTAGATGCTGCGTATCGGTGCCCATGGCACTTTCTGATGCTCAGGAAGCTTAATGCTCCACAGGCACACTTACGCAGGGCTTCTCTCCTGCCTGCCATCCCAGCAAGGCAGCTTCACAGCATCTGTTTATGGCCACATGGGACATGTAGTAGCATCTGGCTATGTTTCCAAAGCTGGGATTGAAGAGTAGATTTTACTATTATGGGTGTCCCATGAAAAGTGGACATGGACACTGCCCAGACATTGGAAGACTCCAGCCACTATTGGGTCACCACCATTTGTGGTTAGGCAGAGACTCAAACCTGGATCTCCGAGGCCAGTGGCTCTCACAATTTAACATCCTGCTTACCTAAACCCTACCAAAAAGCAAACAGTTATGCAATATAGACAGCTATAAAAAGTATCAAGTTACATGAGCAATTAGCAAGGTTGTATATTACAGAACATATATTAGAGAGCATAAATAACCAATATATATATATTTTTAAACCAAACCGTGAACAATTATAAAGTCCAACTTGCAAGAAGTCCGTGGGAGGTACCCAGCAGCAATGTCTAAATGTGAAGCTGCCCAGGGGAGTCTGTGAATTCTTAAAAAGGCATTAGTTTCCCCTTGTTGTATACAGTACTGTATATACTCATGTATAAGTCTAGAAGTGTTAGTCAAAAAATTGACCCCAAAAACCTGAGCTGACTTATCCATGAATCAAACTAAGTACTCTTATTTAAAGAGTAACCATGCTCTGATGAAAACCAAAGAGTTGTGCCTGCTGAAATTTTGTAAGTCGTTTGGCATTGCTTTCCTTGCTTCATCCTCACGGGCCCCAAAGTTTTGCCCTCGCCTTATCCATGGGTTGTATCAAAATCCATAATTTTGGCCCCCAAACCTGCCCTCGATCTATACGTGAGGTCGACTTATATACGGTAGCTCCAAATTCCTGCTTGCTGGATTTACAGCAAAGAAGATAAACAGTGTGCATAATATAGAGCTTTGCAATTGCTCATGTAACTTCTCACCATTTAACCCCATTCAGGTGTTTTGGACTCTCATTTGGCTCCGCAATCCTCCTGGCCAATGTTCAGGGATTCTGGGATCTGAACTCTGAAACATCCAGAGGACCAAAGATGAGAACTGCTGTCTTAGGCTGCTTATCCCATACTCTAATCACTAGACCACACTGTTTCTCTTTCTTCCCTTCCCTCGCCCTTCATTTATCATCCTCTCCTCTCTCTCTCTGTCTCTCAATCCTTGCAGCAATATTTCATCCTGCTGATCCTGACGGACGGCGTGGTGACCGACATGGCCGACACGCGAGAGGCCATTGTGCGGGCCTCATACTTGCCAATGTCCATCATCATTGTAGGCGTGGGCAATGCCGACTTCACCGATATGCAGATCTTAGACGGCGACGATGGCGTCCTGCGTTCTCCCAAGGGGGAGCCCGTCCTGCGCGACATCGTACAGTTTGTCCCATTCCGCGAGTTCAAAAACGTAAGTCTCTCTCATGTCCATCTCACCATACCCCCATGTTCTGCATTTACATTGTTATCCATATTGTCTGATTATAAAAGACATTCCTGGTCATTAGTTCACTCCATGGATCTGAGGAAAGAGACCTAAGCCTACAAAAGCTTGTGCTACAACTTCTTTCACTCAGTGACTCCCAAAGGTGCTGCAAGATCCTTTTGCATACTTTTATTCTGATGGCTATGTTTCAAATTTGTTGTCGCTGTGTGCCTTCAAGTCATTTCTGACTTATGGAGACTCTAAAGCCATCATGGGTTTTTCTTGGCAAGATTTGTTCAGAGGGGGCCTGCCTTTGCCTCCCTCTGAGACTTGCTGGGTTTTCAGGGGGTCGTTTTTTCAAATGTGTGTTTTCCCTTTTTGGGAGACAGGCGAGATATAAATCCCATGCAAGGGGAAAAGGAGAAGGACGGCTGGGTATGGAGCAAAAGACCAACCTGATGGGGATCCAGTGTCTCACATGCCAATATGTCTGTGCATCATTCATGCGCACACACACACACATACACACCCAGGAGAGGAAAATCCATAGCTGGGTATTTCTGGCAGCCGAAGTGTGCGGCTGGGCCATTGAGAAGGCTTAATTGGCTTTGATTGTCAGTAATTTGGGCCTCGGGAGACAAGCTGTCTGTTGCTTGAGAGCTGTGAAAGAGGGTTAACCCCTTCGGCCCTGGCGCCACAAGAAGATGCGCCGGAGACGGAGAGGAATGACTGAAGGAGACCGCAAAATAGATCGTCCCCAGGTGGAACTTTGCAGGGAGGGAGAGAAGGAAGAGGACATCATGCCATTCAATCCTTGCCCTGGTCACCTTCTTGAGGAATTCTCCAGGAAAAATAAGGGGAAGCCTAAAAGTGCTATTTTATCATCCATGGAGGAGTCTAGCAGGACTTTGCTCAGCTAAGGGGCCTTTGCATTATGCAACTCTCAAGCAAGGAAAGTCCAGCCATCAGCCTCAAATGCATGTTTGTGGCCTTCCTTGCCATCCGACAAAGCCACTGGGGTTTTACTTTTTCAGGTTAAAATGTGCCCCAAATCACTTTTAAAATGCATTCTACACTGTAGAAATAATGCAGTTTGACACAGCTTAAACTGCCATGGTTTCATCCTACAGAAACCTGGGATTTTGTAGTTTGGTGAGGCATAAGCACTCTGGCAGGGAAGGCTAAAAACCGTATAAAACTACAAATCCTAGGATTCCATAAGATGGAACAACAACATTTAAACTGTATTGTTTCTACAGTAAAGATGCACCCATTGAGTGGCATTAATTTAGGGGACAAATGACAGCTTCCAGAATCTCCCAACCAACTTGGGGGAAATTCTATGCTGTTAGGAAGGATCAAATTAGGGGAATTTCTGAATTTAGCTCAATTGCTGAGAGGTAGGGTCCTAACAACACCCTTTCTGAGATCGGGTCCCAAGATGTCTAGGAGAGGTCCACAAGAATCCCTTGAGAGACGATGCTGAGACAGACTGCTCCAATTAAGTCCAAATATTTATTAAAAAGGGAAAAACAAACACACAGCAAAAGGGGACACACACACACTCACACACACACTGTTCTTAATGAAAGTAAAGGAGGGAAATCAGGAGAGTGTTGAGAGAGGCAAATCTAGGGAGATACTCACTTCCAAAGGCTTCTCCAGGAACCAGATGTGGATACAGATGATGAGATGACACGAGGGAGCTAAAATCAGAGTTCAGTCTGACATGAAGCCAGGCTGTATTCTGAATGTAGTACACTGGTGTATGCTTAGACTGAGGCTTATATAGACCATTTGTAACCTTTGGCTATGAACTTGATGGCTTAACTTCAGCCAAGACAAAGGGTATGAAGACCTGGGCTTTTGTTAAACCAAGCTGAAGAATAGACTGAGCCAATGCACTTGGATCTGAACACAATCAAGGAAGGCAAACAAACAGATGTATAGATGGTCAGGGACTTAATCACTGTGTGAGGTCCATAATAAAGACTTTCCTTTTGGAGGTGATGGTTTTCCCATTAGCAACTCCCAAACCTTTCTGTGGGGAATTTCGAAAGTGCTGTTTTTCAGGGGTCTTGTGAGGCTGACTCATCTGCCTACCTGCTCCACTGCTTTTGGGATTATGGCTGCCAGCCTGGCAGGTCAGTTTGGGGTCATGAAGGCACACCACACACACTCCAAAATTTATTAAAATCCATATGTGGTAACCTCTCCAGGCTCAGCATGACTCTCTGGACACAAGATCCTGGCTAACCCCTTCCCCTTGGTTGTCTTCCTTCCAGGCTTCTCCCACTGCCCTGGCCAAGTGTGTGCTGGCAGAGGTGCCCAAGCAGGTGGTTGAATACTACAGCTACAAGGCCTTACCTCCCCGCAGCCAGAAGGGCGGCAGCACCCCTGATGCCACCCTGAACTCACCTCAGTGACGAGGGTCTTCCCCTGGTTGGGACCCCTGACTACGTTGTCTGTCTTCCCATCATCTGCCAACTCATCCCGCCCCCCCAGTGGAGCCATGGAAGGGAAAGAGAGAGCACTAAGCACTGCCAGACACACAAGATGGGGATCGTGGTTTCTCCCATGAGCATTGACTGCTAAAACCGCCAGAGGAGACCAAGAGTTCTGGGTTGGCCATCCTTGATGGCCTGCGCCACAAGGCCTACAACGCCATCCTCATGCGCCCCTCTGCAGCACAGTGGCTGACCAGCGTTGGCCCTGCAAGAAGCCAATGAAGTAGGTGTCCGTCTTTCCGGAGGGGAGCAAGTGTCAGACACACATACACCCCACACACAGGAGGATACACTTTGTGAATGGCATGTTACTGATGTCAAGCTGGGAGATGTATTTGAAGCCTAAATGGAGGAAACCCACTCCTGTCTCAGAGAAAGGAGCAAAGGGGTAGGCAGATGGCATTCCTTGTATTGATCTGGAGGACAGTGACTGCAAGGAGGGTCGGCTGAGGGAGAATATTGAGCTGTGTGCCACACACACACATGGCATGCACCCTCTGGCCACCAGAGAGGGTGCCTTTTTCTGTAGTTCCCCCATCCCCTTCTTCAATGGCATTGTGGATTCCTGCCCCAGCAAGGGATTGGACTAAGTGGCCCTTGGGGGTCCCATCCATCCATGTATCCATCTGTCTTTCATGCTATTTATACCCCACTTGACCCCAAACTGAAACCCAAGGCTGCTTACAAAGTAGACAGCTACAACTCGTATGTTTCTCCAGGCTCAGCCAAGAGATCCTACTCCCAAGAGGAGGAAGCCATGGAAGTAGTGGGTTGAAGAGGGCAGAAGGGAGGCTGGTGGGGAGGAATGAACAACACAAATATACACTATACTCACACTGCTGCTGCACACACAAACCTTGCTCCTTGCATTGTGCCACAATTCCTCAACCGCTGGTGAAGTTGGTTGTGCCTCGCCAAGAAACTGGAGTGTCCTGTCCTTGGATTTTTACTGGTGAGGCTTATTGCTGAGACCCCACTGAAGACTCCTAGTCTTGTTGAAGAGGAGAAGATCTAAAGAAGCCCTTAGGACTGTGCAAACTCCCCAGAAGTCCAGACTTCTCCATTGCTCCTTTGCCCTTTCCAGTGGGGAGAAACACTTAGCTTTCCTCGCTTCTCCTGAGTAACTAGTTAGAGCCACTTTCCTTTTTATCCCCTTGCAGAAATTACCTAGGAGGGATGTGGCATTGCAGGGGCATGAGGATGGGGTGCCATTGCTTCTTGCTATGGCACAAGGAGCATGGCCATAGCCAAAAGGAGGATCCCAGCTGCATTGCTGTTGCACTTGTGTCCCTTTTCCCTCCCCATCCTGCGCACGAATTCCTTGGGCAGTGTTTCCAACGTCCAGCTCTGGCTCTTTTTTCCATGTGGTCCGTGGTCATCTTTCACTGTGGTGTTGTCGTTCGCCTAAGGTTTGCATGACTGACCTCCTGTTCTTGATGTACTAAGGGAAGCAGCCAAATAAAAGGAGATGCTGTGTTTCCTTGGGCTCTGGACCTTTTTGGTGGGGGAAAGGTAACTGTACTGGTGCAGAACGTGGTGTGAGCACAGCAGCGTCAGTCATTGGAAAGGTTGCTCAGAGCCAGGAGCACATTGTGTCCTGATGCCCCCGTGCTTTTAATTATGCATTTGGTTGCACATCTGGTCCCTTGGTTCAGTTGCACAGTCTTGCTATTCAACACATGGGTTGTAGCCCAGTGCTCAAACCAGTGTGCCAGGTTGGCTCTCCTGCCCATGATGGTTCCCTTCAAATCCTGCTCCCGGACTTTCTGTCAGTCGTGGGCACAATATAGGAAGTGATAGGATTGCCCATTTAACTGCAATAGCTGTCTGGTTCAGCCCAGTGGTGCCAATTAAAGATGAAAAGCAGAAACCTCATAATAGAGGCTGAGGCTAGAGTCTATTCCAGGAAATAATGTGCTAAAGAAAACCCACAGGCAGCCATTGATGCCTCCTTCAGATCTCCCGCCTTGCCTTTCTTTCAGATGGCCAAACCAGGAACAGATGGGGAACTGTTTGCACAGGACGGGATGCATAAAAGAGCTTGAAAGCTCCACTCAGAAGATGTTCCTGCCTTCAAAAATATTTAAAATGGCAGGAAGCATTCGTGTATATTTTCTATTTTAAAAAAATTGTAGCAGCTTTAGGGCTGAGGCCACACTGCCCACACTCCCTTCCGCATGGCTGCATCTTGTCAAGTTACCAGAACATGCCTAAGTAAGACCAGCACATTTCAGAGCCCATGGCGTCCTATCCCCATCCATGTAAGAATAATTGTGACACATAGAAAAAGAGCAAGAGATTAGCTGCATCTGATTCCAAGGATGTCCTTATCCTTGGACCAAAGGGCAACAAGGAGGAGAAGTTTGATGGGAGTTAATGTGTCGCAGTGGAGAGAGTGTTGGGCTACGGCCACGGAGTCACAGCTTCCAATCTCCACTCTATCAAGAGGCTCACTTGGTATAGAGTCATAGAGCTGGAAGAGACTCCAAAGGCCATCCAATCCAACCCACTGCCATGCAGGAATTCACAATCCAAGCTCTCCCTGGCATAGATGGCCATCCAGACTATTTAAAAACCTCCAAAGGAGACTCCACCACTCTCTGAGGCAGCATCTTCCACTGTCAAACATCTCTTACCATTGAGAAGTTCTTCTTAATGTTTAGATGAAATCTCTTTCCCTGTAGCTTGTATCCATTGTTCCAGGTCCTAGTCTCTGGAGCAGCAAAAGACAAGCTTGCTCCATCCTCAATATGACGACCCTTCAAATATTTAAGCATAGCTGTCATGTCCTTCCTTAACCTTCTCTTCTCCAAGTTAAACATACGCAGCATCTCCCTAAGTCTCTCTTCACAGGGCTTCATGGTTTCCAGACCCTTCACCATTTTGGTGGACTCTGTTGTCATCTCATTTGAATCCTTTGCTCTGTGTCTTTTTCTCTGGAGCATCAGAAAACAAACTTACTCCATCCTCAAGATGACACTCTTCAAATGTTTAAACAGGACCATCATATCTCCTCTTAACCATCTCTTCTCCTGGCTAAACATCCCCAGCTCCCTAAGTCTCTCTTCACAGGGCTTCATGGTTTCCAGACCCTTCACCATTTTGGTGGCCCGCCTTTGGACATTGCTCCAGCTTCCCAACATCCTTCTTGAATTGTGTTGCCCAGAACTGGACTCAGTATTATTCCAGGTGAGGTCTGACTAAAGCAGAATCGAGTGGGACTATTAGTTTCCTCACTCTGAACACTATATTTCTATTGATGCAGCTTAGAATTGCATGTTGGACTAGTTGGACTCTCTCAGCATACTTGTTCATAGCTGCTGATGTTGGGTTTATGAAATGGGCAAACCATGGCAGATCTCCTACATCAGTTTCCACATGGGAAATCACACTTAAATTTTGCCATTGTATTTAGTAGTAACATAGTGCAACTGAACCAAGGCAGCCAAATGCACAAATGAATGTGGAATCAAATGTTCTTGCACACCTTTGTGCAACTATGTGCACACACGCAGATTGCATACCTGCATATAAATTGGTACCACATATGTGACTCTGTTTCTGCAAACTTGAACTGAATGCAGATGTTCTGCTATTTAAAAAAAAGGCTAATGGCTTGGGCTGGGGAATATATATATATGCATAAGACAACAACAGGATTCCATGTATGCAGCTCCTTGGAGGAAAAGCGAATTATGCATATAATAAAGTAATTAAAGTAGTGAGTAGATCTCCTCAGCTCCACTGTCATGGGTCCTTAGCTGGTTTATAGATAACCTGCAAAGGGAAGATTGACATTCCCATGGAGCTTTGGAAGCCCATTGCCTTTTAATGACAAAGCATTTTGCTCAGCATATGCGTTTGCTGATGGAGCCCACACAGAGGCTGCCTTTGCACCAGCTGCAATAATGTGGCTCTTCATCTGCTGGAGACCTATCTCTGAGCCTCGGCGCATCAAAGAATGCCTTTTTGATTTGCCTTGATTGCCTCTCCCCTTCTTTTTGTGCCTTACATCGCCTTTGATCAACATCTCCTGCTCTGGTCCAACCTGTGGATTTTGCACCGATTATGTTCTACACGGTTCCTTTTGATTACAGCCAGTGCTCCAGCGCACAAGGAAAAGGGAGCTCTAATTCAATCACTAATTCTGTGCGAGGGAAAAGGCTGTTTCATCGCACTTGCAGTAAACGCTCGGCTAAATCATGGGAGCATTAGCACTCGAGGAGAACTTTGAATGCCGTTTGAATATAGGCATCATCAAGGCCCTCTGTGTCTCATCATCATCATTTTGGGAAAGAAACAAGGGAGTATGTGTATGTCTGGCAGAGAGAGGGTGGAGGAGAAAGGTTTTTTTGTGCAATACATTCCTACAGCTAAAATGTGTGGTCGCCTTAGTTCTTTCAGGATCCTGGGCAGCACATTTCCATCCGCACACTGTGTTTCAGGACCATGGGCAAAGCAAGAAGTACAGCACCGTACCTTTTATTATGGATATGATCTCCAACACAATGCCTCTCGCAAGATTTTTAATTTTTAAAACGGTGCATATAAAAACAGGATCCAGCATGATGTAGTGGTTTGAGCATTGGACTATGACTCTGGAGACTCAGCCAGGACAAACCCACTGGGTGATCTTAGGCCAGTTGCACTCTCTCAGCCTCAGAGGAACAAATCTTGCCAAGAAAACGCCGTGATACATTTGCCGTAGAGTAGAGTTTCCATAAGTCAAAAATGAATTAATGGCTCACAGCAACAACAACAACCATAAATATGAAACCCCAGGAGTTACAAGGTCATAAGTCAAGCTTGTGTGTGCATGTTGTGTGCCTTCGATTCATTTTTCCAACTTATGGTGACCCTAAGGGGGTTTCTTGGCAAGATTTGCTCAGAGTGGGGCTACCATGGCCTTCCCTGAAGCTGAGAGAGTGTAACTTGCCCAAAATCACCCAATGGGCTTCATAGACAAACCGGAAATCAAACCCTGGTCTCCAGAGTTGTTGTCCTATGCTCAAACCACTATGACATGCTTACAGTCTTACAATCCCATAACCAGAATGCCAGTCAATCATCTTTTATAACAAATCATGCTGTTTTGTGATGCGTCCAAAACATAATACGCTTCAGCTGAGTCATTCGGTTTCTAGTGAGAATTCAGACTTGGCTTTCTCATTGATTCCCCTTTTGCTTTATCTTTTTGGCCGTCAATAGTATCTGCAGCACCACATTTCAAAAGACTCGATTCTCAGTCCTTCAGCTTTCTTCACTGTCCAACATTGGCAACCGCATAGAGAAACTAGACATACGATGGCCTGGAATTACAATATTGTGTTGTTGCAGAAAAGACCGTTTGCTTCCAAGAAGTCAAGCTCAGGTAGGTTCAAGATTCCTGCAAAAACAGTCTCTGAGCTGAATGTTCAGCATTAGCAACAAAGGAGGGGGAAAGCACATCTCTCTCCCCACGCGCCCCGAATCCTCCCCCAGCAAAGAAGATGGGCTTCTTTCGCTACAAAGCATCTCTATTCAACAGGGACAGCGTGATTATTTCTGACTGTCGGGGATAATTGCTCAAATTGTTCTCACAATAAGTGGGCCTTGAAGCGAGAGGCTTTCATGCTGACAGGGATGGAGCGTGATGGGAAGGCACCTGCCACAGCAGAGAAGAGGCCTGCGCATGCATGCATGCACACATGGACCCCATGTGGCTCCGGCAAAAAGGATGGACTGAGAGATTTCCACACTCATTGAGCCAACTCTGCCTGGGTTACCGAGTGTCTTCTGGTAGCTGGCCTGGATCCATAAGAGATGTTGTGGGCACATGGGTGCATGCATGGCCCATTTTGCAGAAATTGTGCAGCTTTCCACACTCATTGGCACACAGGCGCTGAGCCAATGGCACTCTCGATAGACAAGCAGAGAAAGTGAGTGAAAGAAGTTGAGAAATTGGGGAGGAAAGAGCTCACCCCATGTAACAATTGCCCCCCAAAATCATACATTCTCCTAGATATGACCAATCGAAATGCAGAATATAATTGCTGCAAGCTTCCAAAGCTCCACTGCTTGCAATAAGTACATTATGCATTTCAGTTGGCCAATAAAAGGTATCACTGTTTGGGGTTTTTTGTCTGCTACCCTCCCTGAATGTCTCTTAAATAGGGTTGAATTGCAACTCCCAGCAGCCCTAGCTAACACAGCCAATGAGAAGGAAAAGCAGGGAATTGCAGGCCTAAAACCTGAAAGGATGCAACTTCCAACCTGGACCTTTGAAGGCCACATTCAACTCCAGGGGTTTTCTTGGCGGGAGAAGCCAAAGATGCCAGCATATTTTAAAGCTAAAAGCAATTGCTGCCAGTAGCTATGTCTTAGGAATGGCATTTCAGTGCCTTGAAATGGTGCAAACTCTCCCGCCAACATGGTGTAGTGGTTGGGAGACTAGCAAGGTTCAAATCCCCACTTAATCATGGAAAGGAAGTCACTTTCTCACAGCCTCAGAGGAAGGCGAAGGCAAACCCACTCCAAACAAACCTTGCCAAGAAAACCTCATGATAGCCTTAGAGTTGCCATTAAGTTGGAAAATGAGTTGAAGGCACACAACAACAACACTAACAAGCTGGGCTTTTTTGTGGGTGGCATTTTCTCTGGAGATGCCAGCCACAGATGCTGGTGAAATCTTAGGAATAAACTCTTGTAGGACATGGCCACAGAGCCCAGAAAACCCACAAAAAACTATGGATGCTGGTCATGAAAGCTGGGGATTTTTTTTAGCAAGAGGATCCCCTGAAGCTATTTGGTGTTGCCTGTAATAGATACAACTCCTGGCAGCTGTGGGCTTGAGAAGATGACCCTTGGGGGTCCCTTCTAACTCTCTAACCCTATTGGTCCTGCAGAGTCCAACCTGCTCTACACAAACACAAACACACAGAGACGCACACATTCACATCTGCTGCTTTGTGCAAACCTATCCATCGGTCTGTGTCCATCAAGTGCCTCCTGCTAAAGTTAGGAAGGAACAGAGAGAGGAACAGTCTGTTGCTGAAAGATGCACATCATCATCATCATCATCATCATTCCTTTTGCTTCCACCCATACAAACACACACACAGCAGCCTCCCCAGATCAATCTGGTGCGGAGTCCTATATTTATAGCTCCTGATTCATCTCTGTATAAAAGAGGGATAATAGACGTCACCATAGTAACTCCTGCGCCTGATGAATTTCACGCCGGAGCCGGTCCTTCCGATGGAAGCAGATGTTTCTTGCAGCATCAGAGGGTGAACCAGAGACTCCCTCTGGGGCCACCGACACTGCCAAGTGGGCCACCTCGAACCCAGCTCTCTTTCCCCGGGAAGCGGCCTCCAATGCCATCCGTGGCACGACTCACCTTTTTGAACCAGCCAAGGACTCTGCCTCTTCCCCAGCGTAAAGCCAGGGCTGCTAAAGTGGTACCAGACTGACACAACTGTCTTGTGTAGACGCATCTGCTGTCTTACTCAACTTGTTGTGTGCTCTCAAGTTGTTTCTGTCTTATGGCAACCCTTTGAGAGCCAGTGTGGTGAAATGGTTTGAGTGTTGGACTATGACTCTGCAGACCAGAGTTTGAGTCCCAGTTATTATCATCATCAAATTCTTGTTGTTATTGTTGTTATATTTATCTATACAGCCAGCGTGGCATAGTGGTTTGAGCGATGACTCTGGAGACCAGGGTTTAAATCTCAGCTCAGCCATAAAACCGACTGCATAACCTTGGGCAAGTCACACTCTCTCAGCCTCAGTAGCAAACCTTTTCTGAAGAAATCTGGCCAAGAAAACCCCATAATGGGGTGAATATAAGTTGGAAATGACTTGAAGGCACACAACAACAACAACAACAACAACAACGACTCTGGGGTTTTCTTGCAAAACACCTTTTAAAGATAACTTTTAAAAAAGGAACTACTGCACTACTAAAAAAAAGGAACTAGATGTTACGGAAGCTACAGCTTTAGACTGTTCCTCCCAGAATCCCCGGGCAGCTCTGCTTCTTGCACCGATAAATGTTCACACTTGCTATGCTACTTTTGGGATGCAACTTGGGCCGCATCTGCACTGCAGAATTAATGCAGTTTGACACCGCTTTGACTGCCATTTTTGGCATTAAAGAGAGATTAAAGCGCATTTAAAACATCCTGCAAATAAAGCCAAAATGGCGAGTAATTATCACACGCAATTGCGTGAACAAAGCGATATCGGAAATCCATTGTCATTGAAATCCTGGAAGTAAAAGGATGCGCGCTAATGTTTCTTTGTGACTGCTCAAATTGTGGTTTTGTGCGATGTCACGTGAAACCATTTTCATGTAACTGCATGATTTTTCTGGGATATTCACGGGATAAACTCCATCGTAATATCGACGCATAACCTGCCAATGGCGTAAAAACTAAAAAGTCATAAGAGAAAAATAGTATACCATGATCAGACTAATCATCTCATTAAAATCCAACAATAACCCTGTCAAAAGTATGAGACAGATACTACATTAACAATCTGGGGCTGCATCCACAATGGAGACATAACCCAGTTTGGCAGTGCTCTGGACCCCACAACATACTCCAATTCCCAGAATCCCATAGCCTTGAGCCAAGACACTTAAAGCACTGTCAAACTGGGTTATATCTCCAGTGTGGATGCAGTCTAGATTAACAAACAATATCAAATTGCAGTTCGAAATGCTTCCGAGAAGAAGAAAGTCTTTAGTTCTTCAATCTGGAGAGTGTCAGAGTGAAGAGGTTGTTGGCTCTTGGGGAGGGTCTCTGGGAGAGGGGCCCATGCGCTCCGCAATCATTTCCGCTCCCTGGCTGCTTAATCGCTCCCTGCAATTAGCAATGTTTTGTGTCTCTCTGAGCACAGCTGGCATCATGTGCTGTGTGGCTGGACTCACAATGCGGTGCCAGCCATCTCCCTGCATGGCTCAGGGTTGGGGAGAAGGCCTGGAATCGGGGAGGCAAGCTGTGATTTATGGAAAAGAGAGGAAGGTTAGGTTGCTAAACCAGGACTAGCCCAGGCCCTGAGATTTCGGGTCCGAAACCTGAACCCAAGGGATGATCCCTTCTGATGTCAAGAGAGGTGCAGGTGTCTCATGGTTGACGTCTTGGGGCCAGCCTTAATGACGTCTTTAAGGAAGATGACGATGATAGTCATCATCATCATCATTATTTATATTCCATCCTTTCTCCAAGACTGAGACTCAAGCCTACTTAGGACTTTATCACACGGGGAAAATTGGAAGGTTAGCCAAAGGTTAATCTGGGGTTATTCAAGGCACTTCACATAATCTCGCAAAAGATTTTCAAATGACGTCACACGCAAACAGAACACAATCCCAACACAATCGTGAGACATCCCAGGAATAGCTGAATTCGGAAAAATATCAAATTTATAAATCTTTTCCCACTGCGAATTCGCAGTCAATTCGCAGTTACATTAGTATGAAACACACCTCCAGTTCAGCCATGGGATTACTGTCGGCCATGGGATCCTGTCTTGCCTGCGCATGCGCAAACGTGCTAATTGGAAATCAAGAAGCCGAAGGGTACATACTCATGCGATGAATTCATTCACATGCGCGCTGCTTTCTCTTTGGGATGGACGCTGCGTCCGTCTGTGCGTGTGATAAGATACTACCTAATTTCTTGCATTTTGGATTGCCTCTCCCTTTCTTCTTCTTTTGGGACGATGAGGAAAATGCAAGAAATTACGTAACAGCTTTCCATGTGAAAAAGTCCATACAGACTAAAAAGATTACAATCAAGAACATAGAAAACTCAGTGAAACTCTCAACCATGTCTCCCTCCATTGCACAATGGGACAATCAGGAAACATGTTGGTGGATGCGCTTAACTGTGCATAGAAGTTTAGATGGCTCGAACCATCACAATCAGCAAACATATTCACATCAGAAGAGTAAAAGAGATAAGGCTTTTGAGGAAAGGAAAGTTTTTGGACCACCCCACGGCTTGTAGGACTTTGTCTCCTTTTACTCTTCAGTCTATTACACTACTCTGGCTCTCCGCCAAACAGACCAAATGTAATTAAACGGCCAACAGAATGGAAAGAAATTCCAGAAACATATCCCCTGAAAAGCAAGAAATATGGACAATGCAATGTGTTATTTATTTATTTATTCACTTTTATAATATGCCGCCTTTCTCTCAGGGCAGGACCCAAGGTGGCTTCCAGAGCAATAAATTTAAGACATTGGCAAAACGTTGCAATGCGTTACTTTGGGCCCTTGGTTCTTGCTGGGGTTTGGTTCCAGGACTTCAAGATTTTGGTATCCATGGATGCTCAAGTCCCATTAAATATAATGGTGCAGTAAAATGGTGTCCCTGATACAAAATGGCAATGTAATGTAAATATTTTCAAGCTGTAGATGGTTGAATCTGTAGATATGGAGGACTGACTATTGTAGGTCCAAGTCAGCCCTTGGTATTGAGCCCACACTTCTCTGTTCCAGCTAAGTGCTAGTCAGTGGAGGCATATTAAATATGCATGTATTTAAATAAATTAATGTAAGCTGCTGTGGAAATGGCAATTCTTCCCCAAACCTTGAGGTTGAGCTGGCATGTTTTGGAGAGGAGCAGCGAGTGCTAGAAGGGGGTCTAAGGAAGGCAGAGGACTGAGAAAGGTATACCTAAAGAACTTAAGTGGGTTGGGATTAATATAAAAGAAGAGATGCAATCTATGGTAACCAGTGTGGTGTAGTGATCTGAGCATTGGACTAGGAGTCTGGAGACCAGGGTTCGAATCCCAGCTCGGCCATGGAAACCCGCTGGGTGACCTTGGGCAATAAGTCACACTCTCTCAGCCTTAGAGGATGGCAATGGCAAACCCCCTCTGAAGAAACTTGGCAAGAAAACTCCACAATAGGTTCACTGCCTTGGGGTCACCATAAGTCAGAAACAATTTGAAGGTACGCAACAAGAACAATGAAGAACTTAAGCACCAAGCTACTTTATCTGGGCCTCTAGAAAAGGGACTGTGAGCCATATGCACATAACCCACATGTGCAAAGCAGCCATGGGTGCAGCCCAGGCTTTCCTGAGCTGCCCTCTGCCCCTTCTTCTCCTTCTCCTTCTTCTTCTCCTTCTCCTCCTTCTCCTCCATGATATCCTTTGCAAGCCCAACTCAGAGCTCCTTAGCTGTCAGTCCAGAGAGATGCTGAGATGCTGCCTGCAAAACCGGAGGGTCTCCCCAGGGAGGCGATAAGCACTTTGCTCCTGTAAATAAATGGAGGGATGTTTAATTCAATCCTGGGGAAATTAATCTTTAAACGCCAGCTGCACTTTGTCGCCATTACTTTTTCATGATGTCCTTCCCGGCCAAAGGGACGAGCGATGGGGAATCCCAGGAGACGGGGGGCAAAGAGGGGCACGTTCACGTCTCTCTGCGTGCATACCTGATGGAAAGAGCTGTTTGACAGTTTAAGACAATGCCTCAGAAAGTGATGGAGTCTCCTTTCTTGGAGGTTTTTCAACAGAGGCTGGGTGGCCATTTGTCCCAGGGAGGGCTTGGGCTGGGTCTTCCTGCATGGCTTAAGACGGTTGAAGTGGATGACCCTTGGAAGCATGCAAAAGTCCTAAACATCCATGTCAAGCCCCAAGGCAAAGACTGCACCACCCATGGTTCAGAGTTGTCAGCCCACTACACAACCCATATGTATAAATACATATCCAAGTATTGTGTCACAACCCAAGCTTGGAAAGGTTTCTATCTTGGAGTACAACTCCCAGCTTCCCCTAACCAGCATAATCCAAATAATAAGGCCATACCAAATATTTAAATCAGTGCAAATACCTTCCCCTTTACCTGTTCCATTCCTGAAAGATTCTCCATTTAATACAAGAATGTGGGGATCATGACACTCCCCAGGTATTTCTGCAATGCATCCCCCTTATCCAGTACAGTATAGCCAATGGCGAAGGATGCTGGGAGTTGCAATCCAAGCTGCAACAGGTGGGACCCTGCTTCCCTGTTTCCAAGATAAGTGCAAAGATCCTCCTATGGATATGACATCTGTCTCCGGTGGGCTACATCCATGAACAGGGAATAACAACTCTTTTTGACGTGCGCTTATTTAGTCAAGAAATAAAATCCATCTCCACAAATCCGACAGGCTGTCATGCGCCTTCCAAGGTGAGAAGACGGTTTTGTGTTATGGCAGGGCCTAATCCGGAGAAGAAGGATCAAAGCAACGGCCCAAACGCCTGCATTTTAGGAGGTCTCCAGAGTTTCCATCTCCCTCCTGCTCCTCTCCATCCTCTGCCTTCAAGTCTACACTTTCTGATGCTCAAAACAAACAGGCAAGGAAAGGTAAAAAAAATACCTTGCACGAATTCCTTTTTTCCAACCAGTTCTTTTCTTCTCCAGTTTTCCAACACCTACGCTTCCGTATCCAGATGAAAAACTTGTCTGTGATTCACCCAACAATGTCCCCTTTGTAAAAATATCTCCCAAACACCTCTCTCTGCAGCTCCAACTTCACCTTCCCCAAACGATGCCTAGCTTTGGAGTCCTCTGTTCTTTGGGGGCTTATCCCTTTTGTTCAGCTTCACAATCCCTCATTTGTGTCACTCGCACACTCTTATAATCTCACCGCAACACCTGCTCCTTTCCCATTCACAGAAGCACAAAGCTGGAAAGGGCCACAGAGGACATCTATTCCTTCCGCCGTGCAGGAATCCACAATTCATTAGCAATATTCATACAGTATTCCTCATCATGGTGTTGGTTTGAGCATTGGATGGATTAGGGCCTCATTCCCATTTACTGTACAAATAAATCGGTTTGCGATCCAAATCAATGGATCGGTTCAACAGTGGAGCATGGTTCCCACTACATTTGCCCCAATCGCATTTCCCCTCCATAAAATAACCTACTTGTGGTTCACATTCACGAATGAATCGATTCAAAATGGACCCATTCCAGCCGGCCGAAGGACAAATTTAAATCGATTCCGATCCACAGTTGGTTCACACTTGCGTGGAATCGATTTATCCAAAAAGACGTGGAAAAAAATCAGCGTCAAAAAGATATGGGTTGAATAGGTCTAGCGCATGAATCCCTCTCTCCGAATTGCTTCAGAGATTCAGTTCAAGTGGGAACCAGGGTTATTTGAACTGTTCAAACTGATTTGCAATCCAGTTTAAAAGGTATGGGAACCAGGCCTAGGACTCTGGAGACCAGGGGGTCACACTCTCTCAGCCTCAATGGAAGGCAATGGCAAACCTCCCCTGACCAAACCTTGCCAAGAAAACCCCAATATAAGGTTTGCCTTTGGGTTGCAATAAGTCAGAAGCAACTTGAAGATACACAACAACAACAACAACAACTTCAGCTTTCCACTAGTGAGTTTAAGGCAGGATACATGGTCCTCTTGTTCTCTCCTTTTACTCTTGCAACAACCACCCTGCAAGGTAGGTCAGTCCAAGAGAATGGGGGAGAAATAAATTAGCCCACCCTCAACTGGTGAAACTGGAGGACTTGAAATGGGATCTCCAGATTCCCAGTCCAGAACTCTAGCCACTACAGTATACCAAACTGGTTTATAAATGACCCCCCAGAGCCAGAATCACTATTCTGAAAAACCTTTCTCCCTCACTTTTCTCATGCATTTTTTTCTTGCAAAGCACACGTTTGTACAAATTTTGGAATGCTTAGTAAATATAATCCAAGTCATAACATAAAATATTAGTATCCCTGCTTGTTAAAACAACAACTCTACAGGTAGAAAATGCAAAATGGTGATTGCAACACGGACGTTTTCGCTTTTTTACAAAACTCCGTTTGTGAAAACTAAAATGCCAACTACTTTTTGGCCAAAGATACATACAGCAGGTACAGCTCTCTTTCTAATTTTAAGGGATAAGAGTAAAAATAGCCACTTCGCAAGTAACATATGGGAGCGCATCTGCCGCTAGATAGTTGATATATTCCCTTTTAGACCCTGAGAATCTGACAATCCTCTGGCTCAGAAATCTTCCTCTTGTGTTACTACAAATAGGACAAAAAGTAAGAAAGGGGCTGACACCTTGTACGGGGCATATATGTGCATAAGTGATGCTGCACATGCAATGTGGATTATTTGCCATAGTGAAATAGACATCATCATCAATTTATATAATGCCATCCATGTACATGGCGCATTACAGATACAGAATACATAACTTTCTGACAGTTCCTAAGCATCCCTGAGTGCATGCACCAAGAGCATTGTGAATTGCAGTTGCACACTGTGTGTTGCAGTGGTGCATTGCAGCTGTGCAATGGCACCCATATGTGTTGTGTAACATTGCTCTTCTTTGCAGGGGTTGCATAGCGCTGGTGTAGTGTATCTCTGCACACAAATATTAATGAGGGGATGTTGGGTTACAGCCATAATATTTAATATTTTCCACTTGACCACAAAAGGTACTGTTCCACAGGGACCTTAGGAAATCTGCCCTCAAGGCATGCGCAGAGAGCATGCTTTGGAAAGAGAAACTCATAAATGCCTTGCCTAAGTCATTTTTCACCCCCATCCTTCCTCCCATGCATTTTACTGTATTCATCAATAACCCTATAGATACTGTATATATACTATATTTATTAATAGCCCTATAGATACTGTATTTATCCTGTATTTAGCAATAGCCCTATGGCTATAGATAAATACAGTATAAATACAGTATCTCTAGGGCTATTGATAAATACATTATAAATACAATATCTATAGGTGTATTGAGAAATACAATTCAAATTTAGATACTGTATTTATACTGTATTTATCTATAGTGCTATAGATACTGTATTTATACGGCATTTATCTATAGCTCTATAGATACTGTATTTATCACTAGCCCTATAGATACTTTATTTATACTGTATTTATCTATAGCTCTATAGATGTCATATTTATACATATTTATCAATAGCCCTGGAGGCAGCATAGTGTCATGGTTTGAGTGTTGGGCTATGACTCTGGAGATCAAAGTTCGAATCCTGACTTGGCCATGGAAACCCACTGGGTGCCCTTGGCCAAGTCACACTCTCTCAGCCTCAGAGGATGGCAATGGCAAACCCACTCTGAAGACACTTGCCAAGAAAACTCCATAAGTCAGGGTCACCATAGGTTAGATATGACTTGAAGGCAAACACCAATAACAACAAGAACATCTTTAGCCTTGATTATTTTAAAGTTTTATTTTCTTTTGGTGCCAACTTCTTTTAGATGGATGGCTCCAGTTCTAAAACTCTAATCTAAAATTCATTTTGATCCTTTTCCTGCAAAGACGTAATTGCTTTCCAGGACACAGTCCAAGGCCTCTGACTTCTTTGGTGATGGAGTGCCAGGTTTTACTGAAAGATCCAGCAAATGTATGGCATAACTGTGCGCATGTAAGGATGCCTACTTTACATGGTAAGGGAACTGGTGCGGTTTCATGTTGTGTGTTGGGCTAGGACTCCAAAGCACCAGACTTTAACCCTGGAAACCCTATGGAGTACCTTTGGGCAGGTCACACTCTCTCGGCCTCAGAGGAAGGCAAAGGCAAACCTTCCCGCACTGGGAAAACCCTAAGGAGAGGGCCTTCGTAGATCGGACTTGGCTTGAAGCACAAAACAGTGCCAAGGATGCCAACAGCCAAGTAATGACAGGAACGGGAACCATGCAACCCTCCAGGTGTGGTTGGGTTGCAACTCCCAGCATCCCTCCAGCCAAAACAGAAGAAATGCTGGGAGTTGCAATCTTAACCACATCTGGACAGCCACACGATTCCTGCCCTTGCACTACTATCTATAGGTTATTCTGCATATGCTTAGACTGGTCTTGTTATCCTTCCATATGTTCCTTGTTCATTTATTTGTTATATTTATTTACATCCTGACTATTTCCCAGAGTGGGACTCAAAACAGCTTTATTATTATTATTATTATTATTATTATTATTTAGATTTGTTAGCCGCCTTGAGTCCCTGTACTGGGAGGAAGGCAGGTTATAAATAAATAAATAAATATTATTATTTCTTACCCTCGTGGGGAACAACAACAATTAACAGATGCATCAGAGCAGTTAAAGCACATCAATTAAAATACACATCAGTTTAAAAGGGGTTGCATACAATTTGAAAGGACAAGAAATGCACATATTAAAACAACCCACATTTAAAATTCATTCTTTAAATTCACAATTTAAAAATCATCTGGGATATATATATATATATATATATATATATATATATATATATATAATTATTACATCAGTACTTTGAATTGTGTCCAGAAGCAACTCATCAGCCCAGAGAGATGGCCATTTGACTCCAGGCCCAAGCTCTGCATCCCTGCTTCTGAGATGAACTCCTTGATCTTCCCTAAACACTTCTCCAAAAATCCCCCCACCCAAATTAGTGTTTCCCTTCTCCTGATCTCCCCCCATTCCTTGCAATGGGACTTTGCTGCCCCCTCACGGCCCTCAGCAGCAGAACTGCAAGATGGCTGCAATGTTATCCTCTTGCATGGTTTCTTGCTTCCTTGTCAATGCCATATTTTAACTTACCTTAAAAGACTTGATTGTAAGTCAACCTCATGCATAAGTCGAGGGCAGGTTTTGGGGCCACAGTTATGGATTTTGATGTGACCCGTGGATAAGTCGGGGGTAAAAGTTAGGGGCATGTAATGAAGGATGCAAAGGACGAAGCAAAGGAAAACAATGCCAACAAACTTACAAAATTACAGCAGGTACTGTATAACTCTTTCTGCTCATACCCCAGGAGCCCCCCCTTGAACCCCCCTGGACACTAGGCCTGGAGGCTGACCAAGCCCAAAGGCAAAAGTGTGAGTGACCCTCAGGGTCTCCAAGGCTCAGCTGGGATCTCTGGGTGTCCAGCTGCATACTTGAAAGCCAGGCTTGCTTCCAGGAGATCAGAGGATCCACTTGTCAAAGTGCAGAGCCCCAGGGGGGACCTCTGGCCGCATGTGGGCCAAGCATGTTCCTTTTCATCATCAAGGAGCTGGCAGAAACATGTGTTCTGGAGACGCTTGAAAGGGACGCTGGTGCGCTGGCTTCCCGGAAGCCAAGAGGGACATTTAAGGTCGCCTCGCTTCCCACACTGAGCGGTTTTGGAGCCTGTCTTCCTTGAAGATGGAGCAACGGTTTAATATTTGCACATTTTCTCCACCCTTCTTTAAGTTGACGTTAAAAAAACCCCACAACAATCTATGGGAAAGCAATCACTCTTCCAAATGAATGAGAGCAGTGGAAGTTCAGGCTAGCATAGTGAGATATAGGACCAACCAAAATGCACAGAATGCATGTTGCAGGCTTTCACAGCTCCACTGTCATATTTAATTTTTTTTGTTCTCCCGCTATATGATTTTTAACACTTTTCCCTGATGAAGAAGCCAGTGGAGCTTCTAAAGCTTGCATGGAGTATTTTGCACATTTTGGTTGGTCCCATAAAGGTATCACTCTTTTGTGGAATTTGGATGTCATTGCACTTTGCTATATGGGCACCGCAGCCACTCCTTGGATATGTGAACTCAAAGGCTGTCATGGCCGGCATCCATAGATTTTGGTGGGTTTTTCAGGCTATGTGGCCATGTTCCAGAACATGGCCACATAGCCCAAAAAACCCACAAAAATCCACTCCTGGATACGTTTTCAAGAGAAGGAGAAGATGGTAAAACCTTGGCGAGAACAAAACAGGGGCCCATTTTTTAGCCATGTGCATTTCCCTGCTTCCATCTCTATCCTGGAAAAAGAAGCTTCCATCCTATGGTTACTCCCAAGTAGAGAAGACCTATTGAATCAGTGAGATTTACCTTTGTGTTGACTCACTATTGAATTATGGCTTCATTAAGTGGAGGCCAGGATTGTTCTGTTACTCCATCTCAGTTCAGTCTGAGAAAACCTCCTCGCAAGGAGGCTATATAAGGTTCCTCTCCATGAAAGCTGAATCCCAGATGCCTCCCAGGTGTGCTCCACAGCAGCCATGCCCTCCTTCTGCCTCCTTGGCTGTTTCTTGCTTCTCCTCCACCCAACAAGTCCTTTTGCCCTCCAGAAAGGGAGGCAGAACAAGACCGGGGTACCTGAAAGCATGGAGCTTTTATTGCCCAGGGAGGAGGGCATGGCAGGTGTGGAAAGAGAGAAGGGTTTTATGGGGAGAAGTGGGCATGCCTGGGTACCTCACCTGAGTTGGGAGTATGTGACCCAAACTGGCAGAACAATGTGGAGACCAGAGAAGGAGCCCCAGGTTGATGCCAAGCATCCCTGGATGTGGGCACCGTGCCCCAGGAGCACTGCCCTCCACTATCAATGTGGGAGCTGGATGGTGAAGGTGAGCTTGGTCTGTGCCCTGGGGCTCCTGGTCATAGTGGGCAACGGGACCGTCATTGCTGTGGTGGCCTCTTCCGTGTCCGGATGGAGCCACAGCAGCCGCCTGGTCCTGCTCTCTTTGGCTGCAGCTGATGCCGCCTTGGCCCTGTTTGTGGTGCCCCTCAACCTGTACCGCAGCCTGGCACTGGGAACGGTGGCCGACGAATGGGCCATGGAAGAGGAAGAAAAGGAAGCCACCTCCTATTGCCGCGTGGTGGCCTTCGTCAACTCCAGCATCTTCAGCACCTCCCTTTATTCCTTGGCCGGGGTCTCCCTTGAGCGCTACATAGCCGTCTTCTTCCCGTTGCACTACAGCCACCTTTTGAGTCACAGGAGGGTGGCCCTGTTCATTGCCACTGCCTGGCTTCTGCCAGTCCTCCTCTTGGCACCCATGGCTGTGCCAGGACCCTCAGCCGTTTTCCGGGTCCGATTCTCGGCTGCAGCTTTACTATGCGAGCCAGACTATGCCTCCAACAAGGCCTACTCCCTCTTGATTGCTGGCACCATTTTCTGCCCGGCTGCTGGTCTCATCACCTTTGCCAATCTGCGGCTCTGGATGGCGGCACGCTCCCAGCGTCGGCGCAGGAAGGACACTGCCAACTTCGCAGGACCCAAGAAGCTCTGCTCATTCCAACTGGATGCCGCAGCTCGTATTCTCTTGCCGGTCGTCATTGCTTTCTATCTCTGCTGGGCACCCTGCATATTCACCATCTTGTACAATTGTGAGTCAGTTGGATGAAGGGTGGGATGCTCTGGCAGGGAGCGGGATGAAACGAAGCAACTATGGCCCCATTCCCACTTACAGATAAATCGGTACGCGATCCGAATTGATGGATCGATTCGTCAGCGGAGCGTGGTTCCCACTACATTTGCCCCGATTGCATTTTTTCTCTCTAAAATAATCCACATGTGGTTCTCATTCATGAATGAATTGGTTCAAAATGGACCCGGTCCAGCCGGCTGAAAGGCAAATTTAAATTGATTCCAATCTGCATCTGGTTCATACTTGTGCAAAATCGATGTATCGAGAAAGACATGGGAAAAAATCAGTGTCAAAAAGATGCATGCCGAATTGCTTTAAGAATTCGATTTAAGTGGGAACCAGGATCATTTGAACTGGTTCAAACAGAATTGCGATCTGGTTTAAAAGGTAGTGGGAATGAGGCCAATAGTTGCCCTGTTGCAACACTCCTTCCCCCAAAGAGTAGGAAGAGCTAGTTGCAGTTATGACCTAGAACTGAGTTACCATGTATTCTGAATGAGGACAGCCAGCATGGTGTAGTGGTTTGAGCATTGAACTATGACCCTAGAGATCAGGGTTCGAATCTCTGGTTGGGCATAAAAAAGCCCATTGGTTGACCTTGAGCAGGTCACAGTCTCTTAGCCTCAGAGGAAGGCAAGGGCAAACCCTCTCACATTAAACTTGCCAAGATAACCTTATGATAGGGTTTTAAATAACTTTTGCCCTCTTGACCACATTCTGATGTTGCTTGGCTGTGCATGATCTGTACAATGTTGGAAAGTATTCCAAAGGACACAGGAACATGTGTTTAATTTTTTTAAGAATTAAATTAAAAAACGTGTGGCCCACAAAGTTCCAACAAGGAGCCGATGTGGCCCCCAAATCTTGGGAATTTCTCCACTCCTGTCTTTGGCTGTGTATATACTGCTGAATTAATGCAGTTTGGCACTGCTTGAACTGTCATGGCACAATGCTATGGAATGCTGGGATTTGTAGGTTGTTGTGGCACCGGAGCTCTCTGGCAGAGAAGGGTAAAATATCTCACAAAACTACAAATCCCAGAACTCTGTAGCATGGAGCCACGGCAGTCAAAGCAGCGTCCAACTGCATTATTTCTGCAGTGCAAATGCAGACTTGCTGGCAAGATGGAGGAAGGTTAGCCATCTTCCTGCCACGCGTCCTGGGCACAAACTGACTAACACTTTTCTTCCATCCCACCACCAGCTTTCACCCGAAAAAGAGTCAATGAATGGGTTGAATTCGTTGCCCTGTGGCTCCCCATCGGCAGCGGCTTCCTCAACTGCTTTGTCTACTTCTGGGTCAACAGGAGCTTCAGGAGAAAACTCCAGAAGATCAGGCAGACATTGTGCCAGCCCTGCCATGAAGCCCACCCAGAGCAGTGGCCACATTGCTTGCCCACCGTCAGCGCTGCGGTGGAAGGAGATGGCAAGCACAAGCGGTGCCCAAGTCTCTTCCCAGGTTGTCCCCGCATCAGGTCTTCTTCTGGGAGCCTTAGGTGCTTCAAACAAGATGGCAGCCCCACCAACCTGTAGGACCTCCCCAGACCCACGGTGGCATTGGGATTTGTGCTGGATCATAAAGCATGTTGCTTCAGTGTGTCTTGCAGCTGGGAAAGAACTGGACAACTGAGCTATTGCAAGGGCACTACCCAGAAAGTAGTTTAGGAAACGGATGTTCCCAGATGTGCCATGATGGTCTATATTACCATGTGAATGGTGCCAGGTCCCCACCTAAAGGTCCTTTGGAACAGGCAGCACTGGTTTGGCCCTAAACTTAGGAGCAAAGAATGATGGCACAGCATCTTCTCTGTGCCATCTTCTCTGATGGAACAGCATCTTCTGCTTTCTGTCACTCTCTCTCTCTTTCTTTTTTCTTTCTTTCTTTGGAAATGTGGACCATACGGTTTTAGGATATCGCCAGCCCTCTCTTGGGCCAAGACATCATACAAATCCTAGATGGTGCTGGTGCAATTGCAGGTTCTCTCTGCATGGCAGTTATAGCACTTTGATACCAGTTTAACTGCTGTGGATCCATCCCATTGAATCCTAGGATTTGTAATTTTGTGAGTCTTACAATTCTCTGCTCGAGGAACCTAATGCTATAGTTCAGAGGAGCATACTAGAGCAATGGTCCTCAGCTTTGGAGCACCAGATGTTTTGGACTTCAGCTCCCAGCATCCTATATCATTATCCATGCTGGCTGGGGGGTTCTGGGAGTTGAAGTCCCAAACCTCAGGTGGATCAATGGTGCTAGAGAATTCAGAGTATCTCAGCAAACAAATCCCAGGATACCACAGTTAAAGTGGCATGAAATGGCAGTGTGGACACATCCCAAACTCTTGAGGGTAGTTGTTGCAGAAAAACAAGAGTAAGCTAAGCTCATGGCATCAATGGTTGTGTGGAATGAAAGGGAAACTCTGGAAATCAGGACCATTCATGCCTCAAATGCACAAATACTTTAGCAATTGTGTTTTCACGCACGGACATGGAAAAGCGACTCAGTGGCTTGGAGAGGAGAGGAATGTCCCTTTTTAAACAAGAAAGAAAAAATATGAATTATTAGGTGACACAGTTTGGTTTTAATGCCCCTTTTAGCAACTGGTTTCTGCCATCCAGCTGAGTTTTAAGCGTACCCTTCTCCGTCTCTGCTATATATTTAGCTATAAATCAGTTGAAAACCTTGGTATCCCTCTAACATTCAGCAGAAGGGAGGCAGGATCCTTAGCCATCTTCTATTCCTTTACTAAGGAAAAAAGTCACCATGCATTTTTTTTTCAGTTTCAAAAGGAAACAGAAGATTATTTGAAGTAAATCTAAGCTGATGTACTTAATGACATGACTATTTTTTACCTGCTAAGTTCTCTTTTGGACTGTCGTTCCCAAAAGCCACCAACCAGGAGGATGACTGAGGATTCTGCAAAAGTCCCCAAAATGGGACTTTCATACTTTTGCCTTGCTTTTTGCATGCCAAATCGGTCAAGGTCCTGTACCATGGGTTGGCACATTTTGCAGAATTACCTCCTTTGAAAGTTGGGTGAGTTTAGGATAGGGATGGGCCTCTGCGCTTTTGCAGGACTGAGAACTGAAGCTGCAAAACCCCGTTGAGAAAAGTCAGCCCCAATAGGCCTAATTTAATGGGGGAGGAAACAAAGAGACCCGCGTCTCCGGTAGTGGCCAGTCATCCCAGTTGGGACAGTGAATCCGCACCAGTTCAAATGAGCTCTCCAAGGTGCAGAACTGGGCGTCCTAAATAGGTTCGGCACCTTGGACAACTCCTGTAAATGGATTTACTGGTCTCTTAATATTGAAGTTACCAGTTGCCACGGCTGCCGACAACCAACATCCTTATGGCTTCTAGCATTCGTGTGGCTGTTGTGTGTGTATGTGTGCGTGTGTGTGTGTGTGTCTTCACAACAAGCCCCATCTCTATGCAAAGGTCACTGTCTCCAAAGTGTCTCCTTTCCCCACTTGCCATGTTCTTCCTCTCCTTCATTTTTTTATATACAAGGATTTTTAATGGATGGAAGCAAACAAGGGTCCTTTCACATCACACCAAGAATGCACCTTGATTCTACTTTAATTGCCATGGAATCCTGGGATTTGCAGTTTGGCGCAGGGTGCTTTTAAATTCTCATCCACAGAGCTCTATTCCTTCTTTGGACTACAAATCCCAGGATCCCAGAGGATGCAACCATGGCAATAGAAGTGGAATCATAGTGCTATAGTTGTGCAGTGCGGAAGGGCTCCCAAAACCTTCCTTCCCCCATCCCAATTTATGTGCACATTTCTTTAACATTCTTGGTCCAATGTGCATTGATTAAAACTTCTTGTTGTTTTTCTTTTTGGCTGCAAGAAAATTGGAATAGAGATTCCAGCAGGGCTTCTGTTCGGAAAACAGGCTGCGTTCGCGACGGATTGTCAGTAACAGTTTTATCTGTCTTTTCCCTCCCTTTTCCACCCTCAATATTTCTGCCTCCTCCTCTCCTCTCATTCTGGGCTTCTCTCCCACTTTTGTCGCTGCAGCAAGGATTATGAGAAACAGTGCAATTTTAAAATTATTGTTATTATGATAATGATTGCCATCCAGACCTTTTAAACAGCCCCTGTTGCAATCGGGAGTTTTCTATTCAAATAACATCCCTCTTTCTTTTTCTCATCCCAACACATTTCCCCCTTTTTCCGATTTCTGAGTTCTTTGAAGGGAAGCGAGTATTTATTTAAAAAAGTAAAACGATTAAAGGAAAAATAAAGATGTTTTTGGAATACCGGTTGGTCACCCTGCAGTTGTGTTTTCATTGTGATTTTAACGTACTAGCAATTGTGTGAGCATTTAGTGGTTTTAGAGCAGGGGTAGGCAACCTTTTTGAGCTGGGGGCCAGGTTGCTGTCCCTCAAACAACTGGGGTGCCAAACTCAAAATGGCACCCAGAGCGGCGTGGAAGCTGCGGCGGGGGCAGCAATCGGCGGCAGGACCAGGCTGGGGCCGGTCCCAAGGCCTCGCCGGGCCAGATGTGGCCCGTGGTCCGTAAGTTGCTGACCCCTGTTTTAGAGAAATACTTTTATTTTTAAAGTTCTGACATGATTCTATTTTATTGTATTGGAGACGGACGGGGCTTAACACAGCAATATTGTAAATTATTATGGGTTTTTTTTAACTGAATAGTGGTACAGGAATGTCTATATGGAAAGAATTGCTAATGGTCTTTCTTGCTTCGATTCTTATATAGCAATGCAGTGGTCTAAGCACTGCACAATGACTCTGGAGACCAGGGTTTGAATCTCTGCTCAGCCACAGAATCCCACTGGGTGACCTAAGGCAAGTCACACTCTCTCAGCCTCACAGGGAGGCAAAGGCATAAAACCCCAGCAAGCAAATCTTGCTAGGTTTGCCTTAGGGTCTCCATAAGTCAGAAATGACTTGAAGTCCCACAACAACAACAACAACAACATTCAGCGAACATGCACTGGAAGCCAATGCCGCAGGGACTTCAAATAGCTATTGTCTTCTGTCTTGGGCCTCTATCAGTAGGAGTCCTATTGAGGCATTGGGGAAGATGGGAACTGTAGTCCAACCCCATTTTGGGGAAGAGGGCATTATTGCAGTGGTGGCCAACATCTGGATGTTGTAGGACTTCAAGTCCAGGAATCCCTGACCATTGGGCTTTTCTAGCAGTTGAAGTCCAGAACATTTGGAAAGACAAAAATGGGTTGTTGTCAGTAAGTCTCTTGAGTGGACACACAACAGAAAAAGCATGTGTGATGCTTTTCTCGGGGAGTCTGGTTAAAGATGATGGGCTCAGATCCCCACATTTCTGACCCCCTCTGGACCAAGTGATGTCTGGGGGCCCAGAGATGATCTTTCATCACTTGATGTCCCAGAACCCCTGATTAAAGTTCTGGCCGGTTCCTTTCCAAATGTTAGAAGAGGTTACGAAAAGAAGCCCCAAAAGGTGACTTCTAATGCGTGCACCACAGACTGTTTATTCCAACCCACTATCCTCCCCAAGCTCCTAATTGGAGCGTGAGATTTGCATCCTCAGCTTCAGTTTCCACCATCTGCCCAAACAAAGTCTCTCATGTATCAAGTTTGGGGAAAAGATCTCTTTTGCCCATGGAGGCAAAGGGGTCATCAGATCATTGGGTAGGAACCATGGTGGAATCCTTTTCAATGCTGCCCTGCTGGTTGGGTGCATCCATCTTGGCATTCAGGAGCTGATTTTTGGAAGAAGGTGGCTGTCCTTGGAGCAACGAAAGAGGACTCTGGACCAGGCAGGCCTTTGCTGTGATCCAACATGGTCCTTCTGGAGTTCTTAAAGGTAAAGGTATTCCCTGTTGACAAGGTTGTCAAGTTGTGTCTGACCATAGGGGAATTCCCACTAGGAACTGCCCACCATCTGGGCCCTCCTTGGCACCAGGAGCTCAGTCCATGACCCACTTGAAAGGCAGGTCCAGGCCTCCCATTTCCTCCTGGTATTTCTTGCTGAAGAGAGCACTCTGCAGCGGAGAGAAGTGGTTCTTCCAGTCTCCAACAATGCCTGAAAGAGGATAGAACTTGGAGACATAACTGTGTTAGGGCCCAAACAGACAGGCCAAAATAAAGCTGCTCCGGGTCACTTTGGAGGGATGCTATTTAAATGACACAGACACCTTAAGAGATGGCTATTCATGCAGTCTGATTATAAAGGTCCTTCCTGGGCACCATGCAGACCAAGTCTAGGAAAATGGATGCTACAAATTCTTTTGTACAGTTTGTGCTGCAAGATCCCTTTGGAGACTGAAAGAGCATAAGGTTGGCTTGGCCAGGTCAGATCAGCTGGGCATCTCCTTCACCCATCCTTACCTGACCTGATGTGGTTCTGCCACAATGGTCAAGGGAATGGCACGGGTGGCCTGCAGTCCCATCGGACCTGAGTGACCGGTCCAAGGACGGACCTTCACCCACGACTTGAGCTCTTCACCACTCACCCTTCCTCATGAACTGGCTCTTGCTGGTATCCAAGATCTCCTGAGGAACAAGGGCACCGTTCACCATGTCATTCTGGCTCATGGAGGCAAAGCTGCAGTGCTTCCGGATGGAGTCGGTCAAGTCAGGCTTCACAGGGTGACCCAGGAAAGCGCACAGCCGCTCTATAGAGCCCTCCAAGTCCTGGGGTCAAGCAGAAGGATAAAGCAAAGTTGGGGGGTTGCACTGGCCCATAGCCTCGATTCTCAAACAGGAGAGCGGGATATAAATAAATACATAAATATATTATTATTATTGCCTCCCACCCAGGAGCAGTGGGCATCTATAGGGCAGTGAGTCTGCCCAGAGTTTTTTAAAAGACTTTGGGGAAAATATCCAAATGGCTAGGCCCTAGTTCTTAAATAGGTTCAGGTCTTTGGGTGGTTCCATTGAGGTTTGGACTAAAACCCGGAGCAGATTCACTGCCCTGCTAACATGTAAACTACTACAGCTTCCGTGAGAGAGTCACTTAAGAGAGTCTGCGCTGTTTTCATTTATACCGTCAGCCGCTCTGAGTCCCATTTCGGAGAAAAGCAGGACATAAATCAAATCAATAAATAAAAGACAGCCATGTCACATATCGCAACAGATTTGTATTTATAATGTTGGCATTTCAGTTTTAAAGTAAGGGATAAGGGGATACATAATATTAGTTATCTATGTATTATGTATTTATTTATGTATTCTATTGTAACCCGCCTTGATTCTTCTGGAAAGGCGAGATATAAATAAAATCTATTATTATTATTATTATTATTATTATTATTATTATTAGCAGCTGTACTTGTCTCAAGGAATTGTTTTAATGATAACACTTGAAAGTGTGTTCAGTGAATACAGGTGGAGTTTCCTTTATCCGAAATGCCTTGGAGCAGACAGGTTTCTGGATTTCAGAATATCTTTATATGTACAGAATGAGGCATCTTGCAGATGAAGCCTAGCTCTCAAATTCATTTATGTTTCGTATTCATTTCCTTAAATACATCTCCTGAAGGTAATTTTATACACAATATTTTGGAATAATTTTGTGCATGAACCAAAGTTTGTGTACACTGAACCATCCGAATGCAAAGGTGTCAATATCTCAGCCTCCCACCAAAAACAGTTTTGATTTTCAGAATTGTTTCAGATTTCAGAATAAGTGAGACTCAGCCTGTATCTTCATGCAGTAAATGGGTTGTAGGAATGTATTCATATATGCATGCAATATCTTTAAAGGTTAAAAAATGCAAGTGGTTAAGGATGTGGTTGAGTCTCTTTGGAGGGAGCAGTGTGGGTTCTGCCATTGTTGTTTTGTGAAATGTGAGTCATGGATGCACAATGAGCAACGCATTGCCATACAGCAAAACATTCCTAGTATACAGCTTCCCCCCTTCATCTCTATGAAGAAAGAAGGGAATGAAACATAAACAGAGGAAGAAAGGGAGGAAGGGACAGGAAAATTGCAGAGAAGGGAACATTGCTACAGGGCTTAGCTAGACTGCAATCTAAACTCTGTGCCATCTTCGCTCTACATTTGTTATTGTTGTGTGCCTTCAAGCCGCTTCCGACTGATGGCAGCCCTAAGGCAAACCTATCATGGCGTTTTCTTGGCAAGTTTCTTCAGAGGGATTTGCCATTGCCAGCCTCTGAGGCTGAGAGAGTGTGACTTGCCCAAAGTCACCCAATGGGTCCCATGGCAGAGCAGGGATTCGCACCCGGGTCTCCTAGGTTCCTGGTGTTGCAGATTCCTTTAAAACCAGAATTTCATTTTAAAAAGAGCAAGGAGCCCTGGAGCCGATTGGAAAGGAAACATGCTTATTTTTTGCTGCAGCGTTCCCAGAGGAATTAACCCAAATTCCTGGGACCCCGGTTCTAAAGCGGAGCAAAACTACTATTCCCATTTCACTGGTTACCATTGAATTAAACATTACATTCATTGGAGGTTCAAAGTTCTTTTTTAAGGGGGGGTATTGTGTATATCTTGTACGATTTTATATGTTGTTTGCCGCTTTGTTTGTTTTACAAAAAGCAGGATAAAAATAAAAGTTTTATTATTTATTTATGTCTTTATGCCTCTATCCCTCAGTATTTTCTCTTACTGTCTCCAACTGTCCTGTATTATTTCCTTTTGTTTTGGGTAATAACGTTTAAGTCCGGAGTCATTCCAGAATTGTTTGTGTTCCAGAACAGAGGGTTTGACATGACCCTAGAATAGCAACCTTTGCTCTTAGTCCATTTCAGCTCTATAATTTTTAACTTCTGAGCATCATACACTTCCCAGTTCTAACCAATCAGCTTCGCTGATCCGAGACTCTGACTATCATGATGGATCTCCTAACTATAAGGGGCAGCCCACCTCCCTGCATCTGGTGCCCACCTTCAGGTGCACTCACCTGGTGCAGCTCCTCATAGGTGAGGTAGGCAATGCCGGATTCTCCCTGGCAGCTGAGCCAGCCCTTGACGTGGTCAAACCATGAACCGTAATGCACTGGGATGGAGGCAAAAGAGAAGAGCTGGATAAGAGGTTCGAAAGCATCTTCCCTCTTTGCCCTCCACATCCGAAAAATGCCAGCCATCCCTCTCCACCCATCCAGCCCACGCTGAAAGCTTTGGCATGTTCCTCGTCCATCATCGTGCGACTCATATTATCATTATCATCATCATTATTATTATTCATCTCAGCAAAGTCATGCACTGAAATATTCCAAGGACAAGCTTTCCTGGGGCTCCGGACTTTTTCATGCGGAGGAATGTATCACCGTCCCAAAAGAAGAAGGAGGAGGAGAAGGAAGAGGGGGCAATCCGAAAATGCAAGAAATTAGTAACTTATCACATTCACAGATGAACACAGAGTCCATCCGAAAGAGAAAGTGTCATTTGTCTTTATTATATCTTAAAATTTAATAAAAAAATATTTTAAAAAAACCAAGCATGTTCCACCTTCTCCGTCTACATATACATCCATGGAAAATTCAAGGCTATTCCTAACTTTGGACAGAGCTGCCAAAATAATAATAATAATAATAATACTGTAATAATAATTTATCATTATATAACATATTATAATTTTATATTGTGTATTATATATTGTATATAATATATTATAATAATATATAATATATAATATATTGTTGTTATTATTTTCAAGCAAAACCTCTATGTCTTTAATAATAATAATAATATATTATATATTATATTGTATATTATATACAGTATTATAATAATATATAATAGAATAGTGTATATATTATTATTATTATTTTCAAGCAAGACCTCTGTCTTTAATAATAATAATAATAATAATAATAATAATAAATTTATATTCCGCCTTTTCCCGAAGATATCAAGAGTCCTGAATGTAACACCAGCAAAATGACAGGTGGAAATGCAACAGGTTCGGGAAGCATCCTCTGTTTCTGACACCGAAAGCTTCACCTATTGAATTCTTACCTAAATAAAAGGATTCTCAAAAATCCCAAGAGCAAGCAAGACTTTAGAAAAACCCAAATCTTCATGGTCTGAATTTGGGAAGTTGCCTTTTGGGGATTATAATTCTCAGACTACTTCCGTCCATAAATAGTCAGTGCAGCAATTGTCCATGGAAGCGGAGGAATTTGGAGAACTGTCATCCAAATAATCACTATTATTATTATTATTATTATTATTATTATTATTATTATTATTATTATTTTCTTAAACTCTGCAGAAGAGCCACTTATTTTAATTTTCCAGCTCAGCCTTATTTTTTTGGCAACCTTATTGTGATTAAATTAGGGAAATGGCTCTCCATAGACCTGTGTGGAAACTTGCAAGGAAGCTGACTGCTTGGCAAAATGTTGTTGTGGTTGTTGTCGTATTCTATTCTATGATTCTATTCCTTCAAGTCATTTCTGACTTATGGCGAATCTTCCATGGGGCTTTTTTTGGCAAGATTTGTCCAGAGAGGGTTCGCCTTTGCTTTCCTCTGAGGCCGAGAGAGTGTGACTTGCTCAAGCTTAACCAGTGGCTTTGCACGGCTGAATGGGGATTCGAACCCTGGTCTCCAGAGTCCAACATTCAAGCCACAAGGAAATCTGGCTGGATTTGGTTGCCAACCTTAGGAAGCAGACATCTTTCATCTGTGTCTCTCTGCATTTTCAGGTGTAAAGATCATTATCCGACCACTTGTTCATTTGTATGTTGGCATGACAACCTTCAGTGATTATTGCGCAGTTTTGAAAGAATGGGAAATAATGTGTGTTTTTGCGGCGGTCAAGGATTTTTATTTTAATGCTTGCACTGAGTGCTGCCACAGGAAGACAACATACGCATCTTTGGAAAAGGTGCACATTCCTCTCTGAAAGAGGAGTTTGGAGATAAGACAAAACGCCACGGAAGAGGAGCTGGGAGCATTCTGGGCTTTTCAGGGCATGGAAGAAAAGGAGCCCTTTGCTCCGTTCCCCTTACTTTCATGATGATAAAACCCCACAGATATGAAATTTAACCTCCTCCTTTTGCACCGCACAATAAAACCTCTTTCTAGCAGCTCTGCATCTGCAGTGAGGCCCTTTCAAGGTCTGCAAAATAGTTCAGATTGAAGCACAGCCGGTGGCATTCGTTCAATTGAAAACAGATGAGACATTTGCTCCCTAAACAACCCTGCAAGCCTGAAGCAAAATCACAAGAAGGGTGCTTCCGCGGTCCACTAATGTCCCTTGAATGTTAGACCTGGAAGGAACTGCAAAGGTCATCTAGTCGAACCCTTTTCCATGCAGGGAGACCATTGTGGTTGCTGCTGTTGTGCCTTCAAGTTACATCGGCAAACCCTATCTTGGGATATCTGTCCGATGGGATCCTGGGATTTGTAGTTTTTTGCGGCATCAGGGCTCTCCGGAAGAGAAGGCTAACTATCTCACAAAACTACAAATCCCAAATTTCCATAGCACTGGGCCATGGCAGTTAAAGAGGTGTCAAACTGCATTAATTCTGCAGTATAGATGCAGACCTAGTCCTGCGTTCAAATCACTATACTGTACTGTGCTGTCTGTCTCACTTATGTTGACATTTCAATAAAATTCTGGCGTAATTTGACAATTTAATTAAAATTAAAATTAATTTAATTGTCTACAGAGTAAAATGAGGGCATGGTCCCCTAAATTTATGCATTTCCAAATGCTCAACTGTCCTTTGAATAACTGCAAGGTTAGAAATTTAGAAACAGAATTGCTGCCAGGTTAGATGTTTTATTCCATTAAGCTTTGAGGAATGGGTTGTTTTGCAAGGAAAGGGCTCTTTTTTTAGTGTGCGGTACTGTTTTATTTCCTTACTTAAGGTTTTAAAAGTCTTTTAGTATTTTTGATAAGTCTAATGCTGTTTTAATCAGAAATCTTTGTAAGTTTTTAGTTGTAGTTTCCTCTCTTTTGCAAGCCACCTTGAGTCCCATTTTGGGGGAAAGACGGCGTATAAATAAAGGGATCAATGGATGGAGGATAGATGGATGGATCTGTTTTGCTATTGTATTATTATGATGTTAAAGTTCATTTCCATTGAGTTTAAACAATATGGACTAGAATCCTGTTGGTGCATTATGCATTATGCAGTTGCATTGGCAAAAAGTCAAGAGGAAATCAGAAGCAGGCATTGCAGCTGTGAAGGGAATAAAAAGGAGGAACAGGTTGCAGGGACTCTGCCTGCTTTCTCTCACCTCCGCTGCTGGAAAAAGCGCCACTTTTGGCGCAGTGCCTCAGCAGGATTCGACCCAAGGGCTGCAAACCATGGAAAGAATGACTATTGATGGAGGGGGTATTAAAAAGATCATTGAACTGAATTCCACTTCTCTTTGTCATAGGCATGTGTTCTTGGGGAACGGAGCATGCTTGCCAGGAAAATAACAAGGCGCAACCTTAGATCGAAGAAAGGTCTTGCAAACACCATTCATCATCATAAACCGGCACATATGGAGAGAGCAGGAGCAAGCGCAAGGCAGAGTTATTGGTGTTAACAGTGAGGTCTGCACAGCTTAAATGTTTGAACCGAGCTGCATTACATGAAATGATGAACATGATGATGATGATGTGGCAATTTAGCACTTTTGGCTGACATTCTGCATCTTCCTCAATGGCCATGTGTGTGCACAAAAGTGAATTTTGTCATTTCACAACAACCCGTATTCAGCAGGTGTTTTGAATTCCAGCTCCTAGAATCACAGACCATGGACCAAGATGGCTGACGCTTCTGGGAACTGAAGACCAAAACACCCGGAGGTCCAGAGTTTGGAAATCACTGACCTAGAGGATGTTGTGGGGTTACAACATACAGGGCTCCTGTTGCACAATGGTGACTGATGCTCCACAGTCCAGTGCTCAATGGGCATCGATGTTCTAAGATTCAATCCCCAATTTGCACCCGGACACTGGCTAGGAACTTACCACAAGAGGGACCAGTGTGCATCAGAAGTGTTCAATGCACATCACAGCACTCTTTCCAGTGCCCAGATGCATATCTTTGCAATTCATGAACAGGGTTTTCATTGCAATTCTGCAATGGAGCTACAAATTCATAGAATCATAACATCATAGAGTTGGAAGAGACCGCAAGGGCCATCCAGTCCAACCCCATCTTGCCATGCAGGAACTCTCAATCAAAGCATCCCCAAGAGAGGATCATCCAGCCTCTGTTTAAGGAGGGAGACTCCACCACTCTCAAAGCCAGTGTCTTCCACAATCAAAAAGCTCTTACTGTCAGGAAGTTCTTCCTAATGTTTAGGTGAATCCCTTTGCCGTTAGTTTGAATCCATTGCTCTGTGTCCTATTCTCTGGAGCTGCAGAAAACAAGTTTTCTTCATCCTCAATATGACACCCCTTCAAATACTTATACAGGGCTGTCATATCACCCCTTAACCATCTCTTCTCCAGGCTAAACATCCCCAGCTTCCTAAATCCCTCCTCATAAGGCTTTATGGTTTCCAGACCCTTCACCATTTTGGCCACCCTCCTCTGGACACAGTCCAGTTTGTCCTTTTTGACTTGTGGTGCTCAGAACCGGACGCAGGATTATTCCAGGTGAGACCTGACCAAAGCAGAAAGGAGTAGGACTATTACTTCCCTATTCTGCTTGATGTAGGTTCTCAGTTGCTTTCCTTTTTTTAGGACCAGAAAGAGCAACCATGATAATTAAACCTTTTTAGGCTCCGTTTGCATTATGACTACACCACAGAGAAGAAGTTGCCATATGTCTCACCCACCGGTGCCATCCAAGAAGCTCTGGAGAAACTCATCAAAGGAACCAGGATCTGGGAAAAAGTTGGCCATCCTGTAGAAGTGGTAATAGGATACAGCCACGTCTTTGGGGTGTCTGGCCAGGTAGATCACCTGTAGGGACAACAGACTCGGGATTTAAATATTGCTGCTTCTCATCTTAATCTGGAAGGATGCACAGTTTCCATAGCTTTCTCCCTACTTTGGGAGAAAACGAAGATTTTTGTGCCAGTGACAGAATGTATTTGCATTTGCAGCTTCAGGGAATCCAGAACAGAAGTTGCATAGCACAGATCACCACATGCAGAGGTACCTGTTTATTGTGCGACTTCTCTTGTTTGGAGTGACAACACTGCACAGCTGAATGCACAACCAAATGTGCAAACGAATTACTGTACAACTGAAAAAGTCCTACTGCCAGTTGAGTATCATGTGAACTTGCAAAAGTTGCATTTACCTATTGTGGCGTGTAGCTGTTGACAGCTTTATCCTCCGTGCATTTGTTCAATTAAAGCGTATTTTAATTAATTGGCCAAATTCATTCTAATTAATTAACCTAATTCATCTAATTAATTAGCCTACGTAAAGCCTACCAAAGCCATCTATGGCTGGCATTCTGTCAATTACATGCAGAGGCTTGTGTTGCGTTATACTGTACACACTGAGCTTTTGGAAACAATGTGTAACAGCCGTATCAATGTAAGCAGAGTAGGACATGTGGGACTGTTGCCCATGTGTCAGCACATCAAGGTACATAGAGTAACATGCGAATGAACTTATTTTCTATGCACTGCCTTCGTGCATTGAGCATTGCAACTGCACAACAGGTTGTAGGTCATGTGCATTGACCATTACTTCACCCGGGTTCCAGTGGTTCCCAAACTTGTGTCCTCCAGATGTTTTGGACTTCAACTCCCAGAATTCCTTACTGTTGGCCAAATCTTCTGGGAACTAAAGTCCAAAACACCTAGAGCAGCACTTCTCAACCTGTGGGTTGAGACTCCTTTGGGGGTCCTTTCACAGGGATCGCCTAAGACCTTCGGAAAACACATATTTCTGATGGTCTTAGGAACCAAGACATTGCAATTTTATGGTTGGGGGTCACCAAACATGAGGAATTAGGCATTAGGAAGATTGAAAACCACTGACCGAGAGGATCAAACTTTGGGAGCCACTGTGCGACACTGTCATTTGCTATAAGGGCTGCCTATGGAGGCTAGAAGGTCTCCGGACTTTTTATGTAACCAATTAATTTAGAAACCAAAATTATAATCAAATTTACTAGGGAGACCTGGAGCCAATCGGAAAAGAAAACATAGGAGTTTATCACATGGGAGGAATTGCTCTTAATTTCGAATGAAAAGAAAGTGGGGCCAGAACGCATTCACGTGAATTTGCTAGTTCAGCGAATTTACGTGAATTAGAATTGCATTCGAACTGACTTCCCATTGCCTGAAAATAGCTTGCCATTGCCCAAAATTACGTGTGGTAGTCTATCACACAATAACGTGAAACCCTATGATTGCGTTTGGATTGCCATTGGATTATACTTCCCATTTCCCTTGTCTGATAATGTCCATAGTCTATTGCCGCCGCTGTCCCCAGAAGGAAATACATCCAAATTCCTGGGGTCCTGATTCCAAAGCGAACCAAAGCTTTTTATAGTACTTAGAACAAAGAAAACTATAATTAAACTGAATTAAACAATTACATTCATTGGATGTTCAAACCTTACGTTTTGATCCCTCCGTGGGTAAAACTATTACCTACATATTTTCTTTTACTATCTCCAACTGTCCTGGGTTATTTCCTTTTGTCCAGAGCCATTCCAGGAGTGTTTACATTCCAGAACAGAGGGTTGGATGTGACCTCGAATATCAGCCTTTGCTCTCCATACACTTCAAGCACTATCATTTTTTTAACTTCTGAGCATAGTAAAATTCTCAGTTCTAACCAGTCTACTTTGCTTCATTTCCCAGCCTTCTGCCCCAACCAACCCCTGAGCAGACTGGGCCTTAGACCTTCCCGCACTTGCAATGTCAGGAGAAAGATGGACAATGGTGGGATCTCACCATACCTACCTTGGGTTGGCCTTTCCTCAAGGCCCCATCCAGCGCCGCGTGGGGCAGGTGGCTGGTCAGGAGGCGAGGTCCGGAGGTCTCCTGGAGGGTCTTCGCAAAGTAGGTGTGCTCCAGCCAAGGAAAGCGGGCCCAGTTGGGGATGGTCTTGGCCGGCTTGGGGTCACCTTGGCTGTGGATGAAGGTCAGGATCTCCTGCATCCAGGTGGTCCCTACAAGGGAAGACAGGAGGGACAAGGCAGCCGTTAATGGAAGCAACTGGTCAGGGAGCCAAATCCACTCCAGGGCTGCATCCACACTGGGGAGATAACCCAGTTTGGCATCGCTTTCAGCACCCTGGCTCAAGGCTATGGAATTCTGGAGTTGGAGTTTGTGGCCCAGAGCGGGAGCAGAGCTCTGCTCTGGGCCACAACAAACTCACAACTCCCAGAATTCCATGCCTTGAGGCAGGGCAGTTAAAGCAGTACCAAACTAGGTTATTTCCCCAGTGTGGATGCACGCCTCAGTTTCTCATCCTTACTCATGCTTCCCATTATAGGCAACAATGTTTTAAAAGTCATTGGTTTTCCTTATTCATTGCAACGTTGCTAGTGTGCTAATCTACTTGTATTGCGGGCTACTTTGTGTTGCCGTTCATTATTCATTGTGCCGCTTAGACACTTACTTGCATTGCTAGTCGTTGTATTGCCGGTTCCTTTTGCCATTGTGCGTTGTTGTTGTTTTTGTTAAACAAACGAAGCAAAAAAGCCTTGGAAGTGGATAGCAAATCATCGGATGCAAAAAAATCAAATCACAGTTTCCATTGCAGTCAATGTTTGATCTAGATATTGACATTCTTTATTATTTGCCTAGACTGGATTTGGATATTTCTTCTGTGGTCCATTATTTTTGGTCTTCTTTATGTTCAGTGCCTTTGCACTTTCATCTTTGACCTCCTTATCAACTTTTCCAATTCCCAAATGCCTTCTGCTAATATTTGGGTGTTGGTCTGCAGATCTTAGGTTGTCAATGTCGCTTCCTCCTGTCTTCGCTCCTCCTTTTTCTGATTCTAATTCTGCTTTTCTTATGTATATATACATCATGTATGTATGTATATATACAACAACACACTTATGTATATAATTGCATATGTGTTGGCCACTTAACAAATACGAAAACCCATCAGTGATATCTTTATTGGCCACATCATCCCCAATGATGAAGAAGCCCATGGAGCTTTGAAAAGTTTGCAACAGGTATATTGTGCATTCGGTTGGCCAATAAAAGGTATCACTGAGGATTTTAAACTGTATATAAGTAAGTAACAGAAGAATATATATATATATATATATATATATATATATATATATCTATATATATTATATATAATATATATATATATCTCTAATTAGTAAAATGGGGGGGGGAGGGACCAAGGCACTCTCTGGGGGGCCAGGGCTTCCTCCCTGCTGACTCTCTCTCTCTGCCCAGAAGTCCTGGGACAGTGGCTCCCTAAACAAACTCTGTCAGAGTCTCTCCTCCTCGTCTCTCTGTACTTACCGACTTGGATAGTGACCAGGAGGAGTCAGAGCTGCGGAAAGCGAAGTTGGAGGCTGCCTGGAGGGAGTCCTGGCTGTGGAGGTGGCCAGGGAAGAGGAGCCCCAGCGGGACTCAGCCACCTCCAGGCGAGCCATGGCCCGAGGCAGAGAGAGCCAGCAGAGCCTGAGCCTGCTGCTGCTGCTGGGGAAGAGGAATGATGGCCCTGGGCCAGAGAAGGGAGGAGAGGCGGAAAGGCCAGTAGCAGCGAGGAGGAGGAGGAGAGGAGGAGCGGAGGAGGGAGCCAGAGGCATGGACCCGCCCCCGAGGCTAGCAGGGGACCAGGAGGGGCCTGGCCAGCAAGAAGAACCACCCCCCCCCCACAGATACAGCTCCCCTCCAAGGAAAGGCTGCCTGCAGTTTTGCAATTTTGCATTCAAGAATGGTTCCCAATGGGCCAAGGGGTCAGGCAAGGCTACATCTACCCTACAATCATAGCCTCACACAGAGTTGGAAGAGGAGAGTTGCTCTTAAGGTTGAGCTGGAATCTCTTCTCCTGCAGTTCGCACCCATTGCTCCCTGTTTCCCATTCTCTGGAGCAGCAGAAAACAAGCTTGCCCCATCCTCAATGGGACAATATTCTTTCAAATACTGAATTCATTAATGATGATCAACAATGATTTTGAGGCTTATCATAGAAGAGATCCCCAAGGGTCATCCGGTCCAACCCCATTCTGCCATGCAGGAACTCTCCCTCAAAGCATCCCCATTGACAGATGGCCATCCAGCTTCTGTTTAAAGATCTCCAAAGAAGGAGACTCCATGAAACTCCAATGGAACATCTTCCACTGTCAAACAGCCCTTACTGTCAATAAGTTCCTCTTAATGTTGAGCTGGAATTTCTTTTCCTGCAGTGTGCATCCGTCACTCCATTGTCTCCTATTCTCTGGAGGAGCAGAAAACAAGCTTGCTCCCTCCTCAATATGACAAAATGCATTGCATCAGTAATCCAATTCAAGACCACTTTAACTCTCAGAATGCCAGAGCATTGGCCAAGCTGGCTGGGAGGGCATTATGAGGTAGGAAGGAAAATTGCATGTGGGTGGTGGTTGGCTGAGGCTTCTGAGAGACACCTGGAGGGCCAAAGTTTAGACATCACTGTAATAGACCCTTCCTGGTCAGCAGCCAAACCCTAAGTGACCGTTCCTCACTGGGACTCAGAAACTTCAGGGGGATCCTTCTGCCGCAAGCCCATTGCCTAACACATTTGCTGTCTCCTTTTAAGAAATGCACCCCATGCTTTGGAGGAAAGTCTTGACTGCTGTTAGAAGTCAATGCCACCAGCAAGTCAGTCATTGAAAACACACAAGGCTCAAGTCGAGTGGAGCCAGTGTGCCATTGGTGCCAACTTGAGTCCGAGTCGATTGACTCAAGTCTGCATCGCTGCCCATGTGCCTCTCAAGCCAGGTAAGGCACTGAACAACCTGTTCCTTCCTGAAGATCCTTCCAGGGCTCCTCCCTAATACTTTTTATGGCTAGCAGAAGAGGATTGTGTATTATTACCCCTTGGAGTTCACACCTGCTTGGATCTTCCTGGTCCAAGAATCCAAGGCAGTGTGATCAGTCGCCTCCATAAACAAAGGGAAGTCCCGCTTCAAGCTGAGAATCACTCCTGAAGGCCTCTGCAAGAAGGACTCTGGGACTCCGCGCGCATCATGTCTCTGCAGCTGGTGGCTTGCTTGCTCCTCTCCCATCTTGCTCTTGGTTCAGCAGACCAATATCGGTTGGAGGCAGAGAGAATCATGAGCGTGACACCTGTAATAGATGGGTAAGATGAAGCACCCCTTCCTTCCTTCCTTCCTTCCTTCCTTCCTTCCTTCCTTCCTTCTCTTTCCTATGGAGAACATGGAGTGAGACTACAATGGAGAAAAGCCTACTCTCCCAATGTTTCTGCCAGAGGTGTAATGGATCCAGGGATCGTGGGGTTAAAACCGCAAGATTTTTTAAGCAACAGGAACCACAACATCTGTTTTTGAAAATTAAAAAAATATATAATTATATATGTTTAACAATCTTTTTGGAGCTGGAACTGGCTCCCACTTGAAGCCTTGCCAGAACTTTCTTTGGGAGCACCAAGCCAACACACATCCCTGATATAACATGCAATTCCACCTAAACCTTAGAGAGAACTTGGTGATGGTAAGAGCTGTTTGACAGAGGAGTTTGGAGAGTGGTTGAGTCTCCTTCTTTGGAGGCTTTCAAACAGAGGCTGGATGGCCATCTGTCACCCCAAAAAAGGACTTTGATGGTGTCTTCCTGCATGGCAGAATGGGGTTAGAATAGATGACCCTTGGGGTTAATTCCAGCTCTAGGATTCCTCGATTCTACAAGGTTTATGAATTGTAAATGGATGCAGCAAGAGGTCTACAATGGGGGAACTCATTGCAGTCCTTTCACAGATGGGTCCCAGCATCCTTTCAGAGGAACTGTTAGAACAGGACCCCCAGGATGCATCTGCACTGGAGAATTAATGCAGTTTGACACCACTTTAACAGCCGTAGCTCACTGTTATGGAATTCTGGGGGTTGTCATCTTGCAAACTATTTAGCCTTTCCTGTCAGACCACTTTGGCACCGCAACAAACTACAAATCCTAAGATTCCATAGGAATGTGCTCTGGATTTTCAGACTGGCACAGAATTCCTTTCCTTTGCTTTTGATGTTCAAGGCGAAGGCTGCCAAATTAATCCAGTCTTGACACGGCTGCATCCTATGGAGTCCTGGGATTTCTAGACCGTTGTGGCACCAGAGCTCTCTGACAGAGGAGGCTAAATAGTTCATCAAACTATAAATCCCAGGATTCCATAGCACAGACCCATGGCAGTTAAAGCAGCATCAAACCGCATTAATTCTGCAACATAGGAGCAATCCAAAACAATGGCTTCTTATGCATTCTGATATTGGGGCTTGCCTGGGCATCATATGTGCAACCATCGACTGCAATGGTTTCTTTCTTTTCTGGAAACTCTCCAGGGACTGGAAGGCTGGCAATGGTCCATTGAATAGCACTGGTCTAAGTAATCCTGGCTTAGAGCAAGTCCGGATGCATCCATGCTCATGTTCTCACAAAGGGCTTCCTGGGTCATTGGCTCATATCAAAGATGTGCTCTCCCTTGGTTAATCATTAGCAAACGGTGAGGCTGTTTCCCTGTTGGCCATTGTCCCCAGAGTCTTAGGAATGAGGAAGGCTCTGTCTGCAACCTTGGAGAAGAAAGATCTGCTCATACGGATCCTGACCCACAAGGAGGAAGGCAAAGTCAGGTGGGAAAGCCTCACAGGCCTTTTGCACCTTTATTGTTGCAAACAGCCCAGGATAGAAAACCAGGGCTGCATCTGCACTGCAGGGATAATGCAGCCTGGCACCGCTTTAACTGAGAGAAAAGGTGAAATATCTGACAAAGGCTACAAAAAAGTTTGATGTCTTTTCTGTCTAAAAAGGTCCCAGTGTCTCACCCAAGTACAGATCCCAGGTTTCTGTAGGATGGAGCCTGGGATTTGTAGTCCCAAGAGGTTACTGCTGTTGCAAGCAGCTAATACTTTATATGCTTGTAAGGCTCTTCCGTTTCCTCTGTTGGAAGAAGAGGATTGCCTTCTGTTTCTATTTCAAGGCAGCTGTCAAAAGCTCTTGACTTTGGGCTCCTGTGCAAGCCATCAGTCTTAAGGAATCTGAACTGAATGGAAAGGAAAATTGCCATTAACAAGACCTCGGAGCAGGCAAAATCCAGGGCAGGGAGGACAAATGCAAAAGCAATGCCACCAGTGCCAAGAAAGCCATCAGAGTGCCCTGCAGGTGACAGAGTTCAGGAAGCCATGGAGATGAACACAACACAAAGGTTGTATACTTTCATGTATCATAAAAGATGATAAAATCAGCCTTGGCAAGACTTTGGCCCTGCATAATTGTCCCAGGGCAGGAAAAAATGTGCCCTGATGAGCCAAGTACCATTCACCTGTCTAGGTATAAAAGTTTACGACTGGGCATAAACAAGGCCTTTTTACCCTTTACAAAAATTCAGTATTCTCCTCTTTTCACCTTCTCTGCAGGGAATAAAGGGGGAAAGGGGATTTCCTCTTAGCTGCTTCAATCTTTTTGGAGAAGCGGGATACAAATAATAATAATAAAAATAATAATTATTATTATTGTTACTCTAAATCTAGTAAATACTCAATTGAAAATGGAGTATTCCCAATTGAGAGTCCATATACTCTCGATCTATTCCAAAGGGGAATGGCCACTTCTGGGAGCTTCCAGGAAAGGCAATTGGTCCTCTTGCTTCTTTTTGACCAGAAGGAAATCGGTTTAAGGGATCTGCAACTGTGGGCCACAAGAAAGCCTTGGAGGAACTACAGGGGTGCATTCAAAGCAATGCCACACAATGCCCACTGTTCAATGGGATTTCCTCCCCCCCCCCCTTATAGGCACAATGACCTGCCCTGGCAGCTGCTGAAGGAATTCAACAACCAGCTCTCCTTGGCCTCGGCCAACTTGACCCACCTGGAAATGACTCACACCAACATCCAGAAGCTGCGCTTGGGACATGTGGGTGCGCAGGTGAGCAGTGAGATTTGAAACAGTTATGCATGTGCCCAGGAACAAAGAATAGGTGGTGTCTGGTGCCTTCAAATCAATTCTGATTTATGGCACACATGCACCCCATCACAGGGTTTTCCTGGTGAGATTTATTCCAATGAGGTTAGCCATTGCCTTCTTCCATAGCGCTCCTGCATGCATGAGGCTGAGACTCCATAGCCGTCATGCATGCACAAAGCTGAGACTGCATTGCTCTCCTGCATGCAAAAAGCTGAGACTGTAGCCCCCATGCATGCATAAAATTGAGACTGCATTGCTCTCCTGTATGCATGACGGCTTGAATCCATTGCCCTCCTGCATGCAAGAGGCTGAGACTCTCATTGCCCTCATGCATTCATAAGTCTGAGACGCCATAAACCTCCTGCATGCAACAAAGCTGAGACTTGGAAGGTTTTCCATCACCTATCTCTGAGGCTGAGAGAGCATGACTTGCCCAAGGTGTCCCAGTGGGTTTCTGTGGCTAAACGGATATGACAACCCTGGTTTCTCAGACATGGAGCTCATTCACAAATTTAGCACATCTACACTGTAGAAATAATGCAATTCGATATCACTTTAAGTACTGTAGCTTCCTCCTGGGATTTGTAGTTTGGAGTGGCACCGACTTGTTGCAGCATGAATAGCTAAAGACCTTGTAAACCTCCAGGTTTCCATAGGATGGCGTACAGCACTGAAAGTGATGTCAAGTTGCATTATTTCTACAGATGCGCCTAAACGACAGTGATCATGATCTGTGAAAAATGATGCTCTTCTGCTTTCCTTTCTCCTGACTCAGTTCTGGGCAGCCTATGTCCCTTGCGAGACCCAGAACAAAGATGCTGTAAAGCGAACCTTGGAGCAGATTGATGTCATTCATCGGATGTGCCATAGATACCCAGATGACTTTGAGTGTGTCACAGACAGTGCAGGTAAGGAACTGGAAGAGATGGCATCGAATGGATGGATAGATAAATGGATGGATAGATAGATGATAGATAGATAGATAGATAGATAGATAGATAGATAGATAGATAGATTTTTAATGCCAACATCTTCCTTCTTAATCCCATGCCTTCCTTGGCCTAGGCATTAATAAAAGACTCTTCTGTTGTAGGCATTGAGAATGCTTTTCGTGCCGGACGGGTGGCCAGTCTGATCGGTGTGGAGGGTGGACACTCCATTGACAGCAGCTTGGCCGTCCTGCGCACCTTCTACCAGCTGGGCGTGCGCTACATGACCCTGACTCACAGCTGCAACACACCTTGGTAAGGACACAAGATCCAGATTTGCAATGGGCCTTCAGATGTTGTTGTTGTTCCTTGCCCCCCTCATCTGGCACATTGTTTCCTCTGCAGGGCTGACAACTGGTTGGTGGACACAACTTCAGAGCATCCCGTCCATCAGGGTTTGAGTGAATTTGGGAAGGTGAGTGGAGACTCTGTGGAGGGACTGGCAGCGCAGAAGAGGAAGAAGCTTGCCCCTGAATTGACACCTATAGTATTGTAGTCTTTGAAGGTCTCCTTTGGAGGTGATTTAAAAAATGAATGCCAAGGTAAGCAAAGCCTCCAAAAGCTTTCCCCTGTATTTTCTACCCAACAGCGCGTGGTCAAGGAAATGAACCGCCTGGGCATGGTGGTCGACTTGGCCCATGTCTCTGTGGACACAATGAATGATGCTCTGGATGTCTCCCAGGCACCAGTGATCTTCAGCCACTCCTCTGCCTATGCTATTTGTGCACATCGGCGCAATGTCCCAGATGATGTTCTCCTCCGAGTGGTGAGCCCTAAATTCGATCTCAGAGATGTCCCTCATGGGCTGGATTCAAGGGGTGAGAAGGCCAAAAGGGATGGAGCCACAAACACCAACCATATTGTTTTAGTGTCAAGCTCATACCGCCAATAACTGTCCTGTTTTGCCATTGGGAAGCTAGCCAAACTCCCAGTCCAAAGCCTCAGCCTCTTAAGCAGGGAAAGGGAAAGAGAGTCCAAGCTCACCAAGCCATCTGTAGAAAAGCAGAGGTCATCTAAGCCAGTCCAGGTCCATCTCAGGTCAGTGGTCAGTGCAGGAAAGTGGTACAAAGGGTAATCCAAAAGAACAGTCCGAGTCCAGGCAGAGTTCTAGGCAACAGGCAAATCAATCAAGGATTAATAATAATAGTAATAATAATAATAATATTTATATCCCGTCCCTCCAATTGGATCGAGGTGACTTACATTAAAACCACATTAAAATACATTAAAATACCAAACGATTAATATCATAAAAGCCTTATAACCTAAAAACCCACCCACCCTCAAATCTCCCAAGGAAGATGGATGGTTGTCAGCAATGCAGGACCGAGGGAGATGCTGAGATATTTATAGTCCATCTGTTCTCATAGGTTCTCCCTATTAACAGATTATTTAAATACTGAAAGTGCCGGTGTCTTTCTCTGGTGTCTCTCTGTGTATATAATCCTGGGATGTGTAATTTTACAAGGTCTTTCACCTTCTCTACCAAAGTGTGCTGGTGCCTAGCAAAAGTACAAATCCCAGGGTTCTGCAGGCTGGAGCCATGGCAGCTGAAGTAGTGTCAAGCTGCATTATTTCTACAGTGTAGATGCACCCTGAATTCCAGCCTTTAAAGATCTATGCAAAGCACTAAAGCTTTTGGAGGTGGAAAACAGGGCTCTTCTAGAACATGGCCACATAGCCCAAAAAACCCACAAAAACCTATGGATGCCAGCCACAAAAGCCTTTGACTTCACATTGAAAATAGGGCTCTCGGCAATTGGAACAGAGCTCTTTTAATGTTCAGACTAAAGCCCAACGTGGATTCACTCCACTGCCATGGTTGCCATTACCCCAAGGAAAAAGATAGCAAAAGAGAGCCAGCCCTAGAGCAGAGACATCATGGATTGTGGGAGAAGCCATTCCTACTATGAACAAGAGGGAGGGAAGAAGGGGTCCCTACGTCTCAACTTCTTCGCTGCATCTTCCCTGCAGAACAAGTCCCAAGGCCTGGTCATGGTGAACTTCTACAACGACTACGTCTCATGCAGCCGCCAAGCCAACCTCACGCAGGTGGCAGGTGAGTCCGGCAAAGGTGTGTCGGGTGAACAAGAGAGAAGGCAAGGATGGGATCAGGCCCCACTGAGGTTTTGACCCAATGTCTGCTCTTTTTGCCTCCAGACCACCTGGACCACGTCAAACGCGTTGCTGGAGCAGGCGCTGTTGGTTTTGGAGGGGACTATGATGGTGTTACCAGGTAGGAGAGGGAAGGTGTCCAACTGTCCATGTGTTTTGGGGTGCATGCATGGGCATTTGGAAAAGCTGGGCCCGGCTAGTCCAAATATCTTTTTCAAGTCCAAGCTGAGAATCCGGCGTGAGAACCTGGAGACCTTTATGCCAGTTTAATACTTACTTGGGGGGGGGACTTCCCTTCCACTGGGATTAAAAGTGGAGGAAAGCCCAGCCATCTTCCCCTGTCTTGGTTGTGAGAGTCTCTTTGTCCTTGCACAGACTCCCAGAGGGCTTGAAGGATGTCTCTGGATACCCGGACTTAGTCGCAGAGCTGCTGAGACGGAAATGGACGGAGGAAGAAGTGAGAGGCGCCTTGGCCTACAACCTATTGAGGGTCCTCCGGCAAGTGGAGCAGGTGAGACCCCTGAGACCCCCAAATGCAAGGGGGAATCAAGGAGGAAAGCAAGGTCTTCTTCTCCTGACCAAACATGGCCTGGATCTAACTGGGGAAACCTCTGGGCCTCCCAAGTCCAGCCCTCCTCATCTGCCCCAGATGGTCACCTCTGCTTCTTCAAGAAACCACCATGAGATAGTTCTCCAGGTTTTGTGTGTGTGTTTCAACTCCTAAAAGGCTGTAATGTTGTGGTAGTTGCTGTGGTTATGTGCCTTCGAGTCATTTCTGGAATATGACCATCTTAAGGTGAACCTATTTATTCAGAGCATGTTTGCCATGGTCTTCCTTTGAGGCTGAGAGCATGTGACTTTCCCAAGGTCACCCAGTAGCTTTCCATGGTTGAGTGGCCATTTGAACCCTGATTTCCCAGAGTTCTAGTCCAACACTCAAAATCACCACACTATGTGTGTCTGTATTGTGTACAGGATCAGATATTAGGAAGGTACATGGTGGGTATCCTAGCTCCTAAGATATTTATATGGCTTTAAATACAATCATCAGCACTTGAGCAGTTTGCTGCTTGTTAGTAGGTGGGTGCGAATATGGAGGGACACATGTAATGATAATAATATTAATCAAAACCACAGTTAATCAAATCTGCAAAAGTCAAAGATGTAAATGCGGAGGGCTGACTGTATAAAGTAACCAACCTCAAACCGCAAAACAGATCTTAAACTGCAAACTTGCTTCCTAGGTGCGAGATGCGCTGGCTCACCAAGCCGTGGCTCCGGATGACCTCCCCATTGCATTTGAGGCGCTTCAAGGAGAATGTCGCACCCGCTATGGGTACCTGGACAGTGGGGACCATAGCAGACTCCGGCCGGCCGTGTCCGCCTTCCTTCTCTTGCTCCTATTCCTTCTCTAGGAAACCCAACAACTGCTCCTTCCTTGGTGCAACTCTTTCTTGGGCAACTCTTCCTGGGAGAGAGGTTTTCCTGCGTGAGTCCATTCTAGGGAAGCCAAACCTTGACTATTTCGTTCTCACATAAATTGGTTGTCATAGAAAAATCAGAAATATTCAAAATTGTGTTAAGAGGGAATTATTATCCAGAGAGAAACATGTTTTCTTTACAGAGCACCTGTTATCTGCACATTATTTTATCTGCATAGAAAACTCATTTTCTGTGCAGGAAACAGGGTTTGTATGTGTGCAAAAAAAAAAAAAAAAACCCATATGTTTTTCTCTGCAGAATTAATTCCTGTACAATATTCCAGGATGTCAAATAACAGGAGAAAACTGTTCAAGATTCTGACTGGTCTGGAGTTCTTGGCTGCCCAAAAACCCCCAAACAAACACCATTTTCCAACCTGGTAATGAATAATTATTGAATATTATTTGCATCCCTAGTCCATTCCGCCGCTGAACAGCTCTTACCGGTGGAAAGTTCTTCCTTCTCTCCCTTTGAATGTCTACTATTGTTTTGTGTCCTTCCCTCTGGAACAGCACAAAAACAAGCTGACAATCCCTCCAGATATTAAAAGCAGGCTCTCGCCTAACTTCTCAGTCTTCTCTTCTCCAGGCAAAAAATAACCAGCTCCCTTAAACTGGAACTGGTTGTCATTCCAGCCTCCGCAAGACCTTATGTGGAACCAAAAACTGACATATAGTGTTGCTGTGAGATCTGTTTTATGGGTGGGAAATGGAGATAGCAGGTGTTTTGCAGCTGAAGAAGCACCACAAAATCCTTTAGCAGATGGGTTCCAGTATCCCCTCCTTGCAAAGGGTAGAACTGGCCAACAAATGCTTTCCCCATGAGGAAACTCCATTTCCCCCAGCTGCCCATTGGGAAAGGACCCCAAAATTGAATGCACACACTCCCCTAGGGCAAAGGAAGATGGGCAATGTGGTTTGTATGTGCAGAAGCAAAGAAACAAAATCAAAGTCTGCATCCCAATAGCCACCAGAACTGCAAAACCAGGAGTTTTCTCCCCTGGACTGCTTTATTCCCAGCTGCAGCAGATCCTTTCTCAGCTTTAGGCTGCCAAGCTAAAGCAGAAGTATCCAGCTGGGTCCATCAACGGGCATATTAGCCCTTTCTACGCCACCAAAAAGTTGCTCACGTTTGGCCAGGATGCTCACAAGGACTCTAAAACCTATCTGCCTGGTAGCATGAACCATATTTCCTATATAGGGCCAGTGGGGAGTATGGGCCAGAGATGCCCACCTCTGCTCTGATATTCGTTTCTATGTCCAACTCTGTGCCTGCCAACTCTGCCCAATGCTTGAGGTTATTCTGATGGATGACATCACCCTTGTGACATCATAGAGATTTGGGGCCTGAGCCTGGGATAACCCTGACCTTACAGTCTTAATTTCCAGATGTATTTCTTGTAATAAATTTTCCTTTTTTAAAACTCAGGCTTCATAGTCTTATTCCAAGCATTGTTGTTCTTCTTATGTGTCTTTAAGTCGTTTCCAACTTACGGCAAACCTAAACTGATCCTATTCATGGGGTTTTCTTGGCAAGTTTCCTCAGAAGGGGTTGCCATGGCTATCCTATGAAGCTGAGAGAGTATAACTTGCCCAAAGTCAGTCTTCCCAGAGAGTGAAAATCACTGCCAAATCCCCCACGTCACCATAAAAACGCGCCAAAAAATGGCAGTTTTGTTCTGTCGCCTATAACCTTCTCTCCCGTAATTGAAAAAGGGTCAAAATGCCCCAAATTCAAGCTAAATCAATGCCAGTGCAGCTGGGGAAAGGGCATTGACTTCACCCGATGCACAGTGGCCCACCTTGCCAAGTGCCATCCAAGAGCAATCCAACGGCATCCAGTTGGTTGTTGCTTTCCCATTCCCCAGCCTTGGTCCAAGCGCTCCTCATTAGCAATTAATTAGCTCATCAGCCAGCTAATTAGAAGCTTCCGCTGGCATTTTGAGAACAGCCTGTCTCTGGAGCGGAGGCGGCCACAGGCACCTGCACAAACAGACCTGGAAAGGGACGCGGCTTCCGATTGCGTTTGGCTCGCTTGCTGCAGCACAGAGATGCTTCTGCGTGGGAAGATGCTCAGAGCTGGAGCAGGAGAGGGGCAGCCGGCTCTCCACTTTGGCTTGACCCCACAAAGAGGAGGCAGGATAGGAAAACAACAACCCCCCCTCCATGGCAGGCTGACTGGCGCATGCATGTGCACAATGGGAACCTGTCTTGCAGCACAGAAAGGCATCCTTAAGCCTCAAAATGGTTGCAGAGGCACAGAACTGCATCCGATAGCTCCCTGCAGGCTTCTATGCTTGAGTCAGAGTTTGGACACTTCTGATGCACCCCAGGGCCTTGCATCTTGTGGACCCATAACAGATTTCATTACTAAATGAAGAGAGATCTTGAAGCACCTTTGAGACTAAATGAAAGAAAGACATTGAGACTCACTGAAAGAAAGGAAGAAAATTCTTTTTTTCAGTTAAGTCTCAAAGGTGCTACAAGATCTCTCTACATATTGCTTCTACAGACTAACACGGCTATATCTTAGATTTCATTACAGTATAAACTCAGGTGCATGCTATTTGTTTAACCCTCTGGGCAAATCCTGCCAAGGAAACCCCATAAGTTCACTTTAGGATTGCCATAAGTCAAAAATGACTTGAAGGCACAACATTTCCCATATTTAAAAGCTGGAAATCTTGTCTCTTCTAGGAGCACCAGGTCTCTCTTATAAGAGAAGTCCCTTTTGGGGGGTTGGAAAACTTTTCCTTGTATACAGACCGAACAAGATGCAAAAAGAAAGAAAAAATCCAATATATTGGGGTGTAGGCTCTTCATAAATGTGTGCCTCATGCAATTTATGAATGTGGACAATGTTGATCTTGCAGAGAAATATGTGGCTAAGTTTACTGAAAGCAATAGTTTTGCTTAGGATAGAGAATACAAACGTATTGACAGCTGCTCCCCGATTGCTAACCCGAATGCCATGAATTCCAACTATCCTTTATTCCTGTTTTGACAACTTGGCAATGCTAGTAGCAGTGTCTTTACAAGGGCGAAGGGTGAAGGATGGAGACAATTGGAAAACAGGACCGACTTTTTAGGAATAGGGAGACCTCTGGCGACAAGAGCATCGACTGCAAGGCCAAGCGGAAGAAAAGGGGGAGACGGAACCAGTTGTTCTAGTGAGGATTTTGATCAGCTTGTGCTCTTCTGCGCAAGACACAAGCATCACCACCTTTTGTCTCTTGAACCATATGCTGCAGGAAGTTTAGAAAAGGAAATAATTACTTGGCAGTTGGCGTTTGTGGTGTGTAGACACAACACAGAGAGACGTCAAGGATGTCTCCTGCCCAAGACAGACACTGCGGAAGAGATCTCCTGGCACAAAACAAGCACCTGTTCACGCCTCTTACGTGTAAAGAGAGTTTGGAGTACGGTTATACCTGATAAACATTTTTAACAGAGTCGAGAGCTCTGAGTGTTAGATTAAGACCCTGGAAGGCCAAGGTTTGAATTTGCTCAGCCATGGAAACCATGGAAGGCAATGAAAAGCCTCTGAAGAAATCTTGCCAAGCAAACTCTGTGATAAAGAGTGCGAAGATACAGCCACGTTAGTCTGGAATATCAGTCTGCAAAGGGATCTTTGTAGCACCTTTGAGAACAACTGAGCAAAAGAGTAATAACATCCAAAATAGCGATACCTTTACTGGGATATCCGAAATGGCATAAAACACACGTTACCAACATGCTACTCCGGATATGATCTATGTGTGAAAGACGTTGTAGCACAAGCTTTCGTACACAAGCTTTCGTACACTTGCATCTGATGAAGTAGACCAAGTCCACAAAAGCTTATGCTTCAACTTCTTTCACTCAAAGGTGCTGCAAGATGCCTGTGATAAGGACTGCCATAAATTGGAGTTGATTTGGAAGACCAGGGTTCAAATTAATTTGAAACCCCTCTGCATGGCCTTGGGCATGTCCCACACTCTCAGCCTCGGAGGAAAGCAACAGCGAACCTCCTCTGAACAAATCAGACTGAAGACACTACACAACGGGGGTCACCTTAGAGTTGTCACAAGTCAGAAATGACTCAAAGGCAGACAATGACAACTACTTTCAACTGTCCTGGCTTCATCCTATGGAATTCTAGGATCTGTACTTTGAGGAGGCATTTAGAATTCTCTGCTATGGAGTTCCAGTACCCACCTTTGAACTCTAGCAGACAGCCCAAACCAACTATAAATCCCAGGATTCCACAGGATGGAAGATGAAGTGGAATCCATATAGACATCCTCTTCGTCTCTTAGCCTTTCAGGTTGAAAATGCTGCCTGTTTGAAAAGGTCATTTGGATGGTTCTTAAGAAAGAGAGCACCACTAAGTTGAGCTAAAGAACCTTTGCCACCAAAATGACTGTTGATTCAACTCTCAGGGAGCAAGAACATAGGGGTCCTTGGCCTGTGGGCCTCAACCAGGGCTAGGAATCATTCAGCATTCTGGATGGTGTTGAACATGAACTCCCAGAAGTCATAACTAGCACAGCCAAAGACAAGGGATGCTGAGAAATGCAATTCTGAAGGGCTGTGCAATTCCCTCTGGTCTCATCACAGCAGCAGCCTACAATTCTAAGTCCTGCAGACCAGCACTGCATGCCAGGACTCTCTTTCCCAAGGAAGGGCAACCATGATCCTCCAGATGTTTCTGACTTGCAACTCCTATCATCCCTAACCACTAGGTATGCTGACAAAAGGGCTGCACAGTTGCTCAGCCCTGCTCATCTCTCAATGCCTTGGCTATTGAAAAGAGATGCAAGTCCCCGGATGACTCTACATGACTACCAGAGAGAATTCATTTATTTAAAACAGCATCAAATAAATGACAGCATTCACTTTAATTTTTTCCCCTTTAAAAAAAAGGCAACAGAAGACAATTTTTTTCCACCAAGAGAGCTAGTAAAAGGCGTGCCCGCAAGGGTTACGGTCACAGACCATCTGCCCACCTGGCAAAAAAGTGGAGCTTGGAAGATCAGGGCCAGTAGTAGCCTATCATCAAGCCCTTGGCAGACAGACGTGGGCTTTTCAAAAAAATGAGAGTGCAAGAGAGAACACGAAAGAATAGCCTCCTTTTAAATACCTGCAGCAATGGGGGAGACCACAGCTCCATCATGAGCTCTGACTGGGTTTATGGGAAAGCTGAGTCCTAAAAATCGGGAGGACTCTTCTCTCCTTTTACATCTTCAGGCAGAAACAGGTCAGAACCCATGTATTAAGAGCCCACACGTCACTGAAAAGGGTGTCTCAGAACAAAAAGGCCCAAATTTCTAAGACCATAAGAAGGACCAAAGTATTTATGTACATGGGAGGAGAGGATTCCTCCCCTCCAATTTTAGGAAAGTGATGTACATGCCAGAACTGGGGGAACAAAATTAACAGACTGCAAACCAACAGGAGGGAAGCGCCGATGCCTGCAAAAGGCTCACCCGCAAAAGAGAGCATAAGAGGCATCAGTGAGTGTCTGTGGGGTGGACCAGAGAGGAGGAGAATAGAGGAGCATGGTGTTCAAAGGTCACTTAAAGGTGTGCAAATCAAAGGCAGGTGAGATCCAGGAGAGAAAGGAAAAAGGGAAACACCCATCCTCCTGATGCACTGGAAGTCTTATCTGACTCAGTTTCAACAGGCCTCATTGCCATAAAATACCACCCCAAGCCACCCAGTACACCCCAGAGGGGCTAGACTAGAACTCTCATCATCCTGGATCCAGTTACTGAAGAGCATTGGGTTGTGGGAGCGACTCTAAGAATAATAAAGGAGGATGGTGACTGATACCATGCCCAGCTCCACACTTACAGGTATCTGTCCCTCTTAAAAATGCGAATGGTCCAAATCTCACACAAGCTATGCTTGAATCATGTGCAAGAGTTATGTGCTCCTTGTGGCCAATGAGCACCTGCCTAAGAGGGCTACAGGAAATGTAGGCTGAAAGGAGTGAAGGGGGAACAAAAAACAAATCCAGTCCAGGAAAGCTGCCTCCCTCCTCCCAGCCATCTTCTCCTCTGCCCACCCAACAACAAAAACCCCAGATATTCGCCAAGAACGCTGCTCAAGTCCATGGATGAATCCAGCAGCCCCAGAGCTGTTGGAGGGATCAGCCTTTTTTCTGGTCACAGAAGAGGAAAGTTGGGAAGGAAGGAAGGTTGAGGGGTATAACCTCCCATGGTAACCCCACAAATCATAGGCAAACAAGGCATCAGCAACAGTCCATGAGTGGAGAGGAAGAGCTAATTCCGCAAGGCAGCCAACCTGAAAGGAGGGAAGGAAAGGGAGGAAATTAGCAGATGAGAATGATATATAGAAGGCACAGAAAGAGCAACTGAGACCATCAAAGTTTGTATTTTGGACCATGTGCAGACATACATGTCTTCAAGTCACCTGTCGACCAGGTAATCCTCCACCCCATGTTGCAGGATAGCAAGTCCCAGCAACCCTGACCAGTACAACCAATTATGGGAGCTGCATTCCAACATCTGACCAGACACACGATTCCCATTCATATCCAAGTGGTGCTCTGCCCTGGGCTGACAGCATCTTTTAAAGATCTCCAAGAATCTAAGAAGCCACAGGCTGCATGACATCTGCTTGCCCTTGGGATGCAGCAGCATGGCTCCTGCAGACATCTGGGAAACAAACAAACCTCCGTGATAGCTGGTCCTCCTGGGAACGCATAGAACTCTCCCCCACCGCCGAGGCCCCCTCAGGCAGCTGGTTCAGCTGGTCCATGACCTCCAGGCCGTTCTCCTCAGCAATCTGGACAATCAGACTGTCCACCTGCTCCTGGGGCGTAGTCAATGTGGTGGCTGAGCTCATGGAGTCTTCCATCACCTGCGGGAAGCCAAAATGAAGAACTTCAGCAAAGTGGATGAGATGCCACGAAACCTACCTGAGCTAAAAGGGTGTCCCCAGCCAAGGACAACACTGGGATAAAATAAATTTACTCAAAGTTTGTCAGCAGGACAAAGAGGCCTGACATGAGGAGTAAGGCAAGCCTGGCATGAGGGAGCTGAGGACAGCCCAGATGCCTTTGGCAACTGACAAAAATAAGGGGAACAGAAAGGTTGATAGAGACCCAAATTAACAGACTTTACTCTTGAAGACTGTATATGAGCCCGAGGGATGTTTTCTGTATCCGAGGACACAGTCCAACATTGGAATTTCAACCGGATATTATCATATGTCAGAAAACAGGATGATGGTGTGAGAATGTGGCACGGGCAAGAGAGGGACAGGCCTGGCAGCATTAGGGAGAATTTCTTTACTGTAAAGCTGTTCAACAAGAACAGATTGCTTTGGAGGAGCATGGACTCTCCTTTGGAGGTTTTTCAACAAAGGTTGGATGGCGATCTCTCAGCAGTGCTTTAGCTATGAATTTTTGCATGGCAAGGGGTTAGACTATATGTTCCTTGTGGTTCCTTCCAACTCTGAGATTCTAGAATTCTATGCTCCCCAATGCTCTGGTGTGCTACAGCACAGATGGCACCTAGATGGCACACACAACCACTTACCGAAGTGTGAACATCCAAGTTCTGGACCTGTTGTTCAAACTTGTCCATCACAGCAGAGACTTTCTGAAGGTCCATCGAGTTGAGAGCTTTGTCCAGGGCTTTGGTCACCTGGGCCATATTCTTTGTCACCTGCAGAAGGGTGTGAAGTAATGTGAAGTCAAAGGTTTTCACAGCCTTTGGGCAAGATGGTAGACAAAAATGCAGGTGAAACATCAGGAATAAATTCTTCCAGAATGCAGCCACATAGCCTGGAAAACTCACAGAAAACTATGGAGTCAGAAATGATAAGTTTAGGGATCCACAGAAGCTAAGCTTCTGGAATTTTCCCAGGGAGCAGTGTCCAGCTCTTGGCATTGAACACTGTGGTACAGGAGCAGCCGTGGATGGGATTTTTAAAAAAAGGATCAAGTAGGAGTGCACAGACACACAGATGGAGTAAACAGGGATGTTTGGAACTAATGCTTCACAGGCAGATCCAGGAGGAGGAAAAAAGAGAGCAAACAAGGCCTCTGAGGCTTTCTCATACTCCCTCCCTTCTTCCTTGTGGATCAGGGCCTGAAGGGGCAGAAAGCTAGGCATCTTTCCCTCCTCCAAGGCCACTGAGCTTCTGGGTGGCACTGACATAAAGGGAAACAAGATGGCTGTTAGTAGTCTGTAACCCCGCTTCAATCCATTGGGAGAGGAGGGGAAACACAAATAAATTTTATTATTATTATTATTATTATTATTATTGATTGACCAAATGAGAGCACTGATTGTGGTTCGGATGGTTCTGGGATCTGCACTCTCTGCAACCCAAAGTAAAATTTCCAAACTCTGGCTGCTTGTCAAAAGGGGCAAGCCCCAGGCAAAATGATTCAGACCCATATGTAAGGTACCACTTTAAAGAGAAAGGCAGGCCAAGACTGTAGCTACACCATCAATGAAGACCTCCTTACCCCCTTCATGGTCACTGCTGTCTGGACTTTGGAGGCCACAGCATCGACTCGGGAAGCCATGCGGAGCCAGTTCAAGCCTTCATTCTTCTTCCGAATGGCATTCTCAGCGTAGACTCGGGCACACTCTACATTCTTCTGCTGAAGTGCCTGAAGCACATAAAGGGACAGAAAAAACTGGATTGTTAGGAGCAATCCATTTAGATCTGGAGCCCTTAAAAAGATCTCCAACTGTTTTCACTGCTTCCTACAAACTTTCTGCAAATGCTGGAAACCTGTTTAGCCCATACCAGAGGACCACGTGAACCCTACCCACTTATTTCTCAAACAGAACAGGGCACCACAATGCCAGGCAGTTTTAAAAATCTTCAGTGCACTCCCATTATTCAATTGCTATCAATGTTCATAATGGAGAAGTATTTGGATGGGTATTTAAAAAAAAGATTAAGTAGGAGAGGACACACACACAGATGGCATACAACTGGGATGTTTAGAACTACTGCCTCACAGGCAGATCTAGGAGGTGGAAAACGTAGATCATGTTCCAGGTGGAAAATGTAACAGAAACCCTGGAGCATGGGTGTCAGAAGTCCAAAAGATACAACGCAGATAAATTTGCAAGTGGCAGAAAGGAGAGAGGGGCAAATGTGGAGAGCCTCAAATATAAGTTGGACAGGGAGCAAAGGAGCAGTGGGGCAGGAATAGGCGTGACTGACTGGGGAGGCTCCCAGTCTTTCAGGGTCATCAAACTGGCAACATTCAGCTCCATCACCTTCTTGACTTTGGCTTGTTCAGTTTTGGAGTCCTTTTCAGCCTTCTTGGCAAGTTTCTCCAGCTGCTTGGCTGTAAACTAGAGAAAGAGAGAGAAGCAGAGGCTCAGTAAGTACAAAGGAAGGAGGAGCAGCAGGTGCCATCTACAGAACAGACTTGCTTCCTGCAGTTCCTAATCTTTCTGCATTAACCCAGATCAGAAGAGAAAGTGGGCTCGCTCTGGCTGATGGCATATAATCCAATTACCAGCCAAGGGACCATGTCCAACTCATGCTGTTAAAAGGGACTTTGATGGGAAATCATTTTGTATTGCATTGCTTGCCTGCAAGTACATTTCACAGGAATCACGCTGCCAGCAGTGTCTTAAATTCTGGAAAAGGAGATCTCAGCAGGGAAAAACACAATACTGCGTACACTTCTAGCTTCTGGACCTCAAACAGTAGAACAAGGATGGATAGGCTTGCCATATCCCGCCTGGGGGCAGGACTTTCCCGGTTTGGGGCGGGGCCACACAGTCCTGCCCTGGTTTAGCCCCTCCCCTGGGACCTCCCCCCCCAGCAAGGCCCTGGAGGCAGCTCCACCCCTCCCTCCCCATGGCTGTGTGCCACCCTCCCTCCCCGCCTCCCTGCCTAGCTTAGCCTAGAGAGCAGGGCTTCAAAACATCTGCAACTCAGAGCTATTGCCAGCCTACTTGGTATATATGTCTTGCAAAAGGCCTGACCTTCCAGGTTACAGTGAGCAAAGAAAAAAAAAGGCCATCAATAGTTCCTGTTTCCCTGGGAGCCTAAAAGCCTCATCTTTTAAATGTCTACCAGGTCAGTATTCTTGTAATTCTTGATCACAGGGTCGTTTTTGAGGCCCTAAACACCTTTCCTTGTAATATGCAAATTTCTCCCGAAGCTGACCAATGGGAAAGAAGCAATCAGCCCTCCTCCCCTTGGGTTGGTTTTCAATGGCTTGGTAAAGGAAGAGCTTTTGCCTTGCTTGTAAATAGGAAGCGCTTTGGGGTAGCAAAGGCTGCAGAAATAGTTTGACCCCCCCCTTAAACATCCATGGCTCAGTGCTATGGGATTCTGGGAATTGTAGTTTCTTGTGGCACCAGAGCTCTTTTGACAAAAGGAAGCTGAATGGTCCACAGAGGAGGCAGGGGCAGAGCCTCTTGCCAGCAGTCTTCAGAGGAAGAGAGGAGGCTGATGGTCCTGGCCACTTCCCTTGGCTCCCTCCCTCCTCCTCCTCCTCCAGCCGAGGTGAGCTTCTCATTCACTCTCCCTGGCTTTTCTCTCCCCCCCCCCTCCCCCTTCCCCCTGAGCCCCCTTTAACTGCCAAAGCTCAATGCTCTGGAATTCTGGGGTCTGTATGAGGCATTTGGCCTTCTCTGTCAGAGAGCTCTGGTGCCACAATAAACTACAATTCCCAGGATTCCATAGCACTGAGCCCTGGCAGTCCAAGCAGTGTGTTTTGGACACAGAGATCCTCCAAGTGAATCCAGTCCCTAGCTTTTATATCTCTCTCACACACTGCAGGAATAATAACCTACTTTGAGACTGCTTTAACTCAGTGCTAGGGAATCCTGGGAATGCTAGTGTTTGGGAGACATTGAGACTTCTCTGTCAGTGATGGCTCTGAGGCCACAATAGACTACAATTCCCAGGATTCCCCAGCACTGAGCAGTCTCAAACTGGACCATTTCCTCAGTGTGGATGCAACTGGTGAGGCATTCTGGGCACTGCAGTTCAACTACGTTTGGAGGGTTATGGGACTCCCTGTCAGAGATAGCTCTGGGGCCACAATGTACTACAATTCCCAGCATTCCCCAGCACTAACCCAGGACAGTTAAGTCACTCTCAAACTGGATTATTTCCTCAGTGTGGATGCAGCTTTGGTGAGGAACTCTGGGCATTTCAGTCCAGCATTGTTTTATTTCTGCAGTGCATTTTGGATTAGAGACAAGGTGACCAGGCATCCTCCTCCTTTTCCAGGACATGTCCTCCATTTGGATCATGGCTAAGAAGCATGGATTTATAATTACATGGGTGCTTTTAGCTTTTATTTTTGGCCATGTCCTACATTTTTTTGCTTGGGTGCCCTACATTTTGGGGTGAGGGCATTGGTCACCTTGGTCAGAGAGCTTTCCAGGGGTTAACTGCCATTCTGCTGTGGTGCTGGAACAAACCACCATTCCCAGAATTCCATAGCATTCAGCCAAGACAGTTAAAGTGGTCTCAAACCAGATTATTTCTCCAGTGTAGATGCAGCCCAAGCCTTTTGCCTCTCTTATGCCTGAGATTTCAAAGCCCAGCCTTGGCACCACAACAAACTACAAATCCCAGGATTCCATAGGATGGAGTGATGAGAGTGAAAGCAGTGTGGCAGCATCCTAAGTGTGCTTAATGCAGTTCTTAAGATGGTGCACCTCTTGCCTACAGAGTCTCACAAGACTTTTTTGTTTAACAACTTGTACCCATTAACTCCATTTTATGTCTCCTTTATTTAGTGGGGAGGAATACAGACAAAACAAGTCAAAATGAAGGAAAACCAAAGTCCCTTGACCAAAGGGTTTGGTTGTGGAATAAACCTCTGAAATAGGCAAGAGGCAATGTTAAAATAAAGCCATGTTCAATGCTCAAATGTGCTGTTTGGAATGGGGAGAGGGGGGTGGCCAGAAAGGGAAGGACATTTCCGTGATCTGTCTACGAATAATGTCAAAATGTCCTCCATTTTGACCATGCCTAAGAAACATGCATTTATATTAACATTTCAAAAAAAGCCTCAATTTTTTTTGCGTGTCCTCCATTTTTATAAAATGTGTCCTACATTTGAAAATGTTGTCCTGCATTTGTCCTACATTTGTCCCGGTTTGGAGGTCCTCACTTATGGCAACCCTAAGGATGGACAAAGTGCAGCCCGCAGACTCCACGCAAACCATAGGCTCACTTTTGGAACTCCTGAAGCCCCTCCCCAGCCTCCACCAAAGTTCACAAAGTCTCCTTGAAATTTGTTTTACTTTTCCATGTGAATAAGTCTGTCAATGGCTACCAGTCACAACAACTACATACAACCTCCAGGTTCAGAGGTTGCAACCCTCCAAATGCCAATTGTGAGGGGACACACACAAGTGGCAAGGTGCTGAGGCCTTCAACTCCTGATCCCCAGGGGAAACTGGCTACAGTTCACTCTGGCACACAAGATGCTCAGCTTGACAGTCCTTTGGTCTGATATGGCATAGGTCTTCTATCATGGCAACTAGAGATGGAAACATCAGTGTTCTCCAGGATCCCCTGCAATTCTTAGCATGCATGCACACTCAGAGGGCCCTCGATTTGAGGCCTCACATATAAGCAATGAGAAAGGGATGCCAGTATTGTAGAAAAGCAATCCTCCCACAGTAGCTGTGAGAAGGCTGCTAAGACTCGGCCAAACCTCCACTCACTTGAGGTGTCCTCACAGGGGCTGCCATTCCCTCCCCGTCTACTAACCCAGAAGGCAGACCTTCTCTGCTCAAAAAGAGCAGAGCTCCCTGACCAAAAGCCAGCAGCTACAACTCTATGTTCACCATGCAAAGAACGTACCTATGTTCAGCCTTTGCTGCAAGGAATCTAAGCCCTGCCAAGAGTGTGCATTTCATAGTGTCAGCACTCACCTTTAGCTGGAACAGTGTATCTGTGAAAAGAAAGATGACAGCAGTTGGAAGATGTTAAGGACAGAAGGGGCTCTCAATAGGGAGGTCATTAATTCATATCCAATTTAGTTTTTCTTTGTCACTGTGTGCCTTCAAATCATTTCTGCCTTATAGCGACCCATAGGGTTTTCGTGGCAAGATTTGTCCAGAGCGGGGTTGCCGTTGCAATCCTCTGAGGATGAGACCCTGTCACTTGCCCAACGTCACCCAGTGGGTTTTTATGCTTGAGTGGGACTCAAACCCTAGTCTCCAGAGTCATGGTCCAATGCTCAAAGCACTATGCTGCACTGGATCTTAAGATTCACCTTAAGATGGCTGTAAGCCAGAAATGACTTGAAGGTTCACAACAGCAGCAACAACCACAGCACTGCAGCTTTTTAGAAGGAGGCGAAACCCCAATGGAAAACCTGGAGAACCACTCCATGATGGTTTCTTAAGGCAGTAGAGGCAATCAAATATGTTAGGACATGCATATTTGCAACAGTCCCTTGGCCCTGGAACCTTTCCTCAACTATCTGGCCAAAGGACATGCGCCAAACCACTGGACTAGTTTTCCAGCTCTTATTCTGGAGTAGTAATTGTGGCATTGTTGGCACTCAATCCCTGGTGTGTTGTGGGTTTCACAGGTCATATAATCACCAGAGACTCAAATATAAAAGGGTGATGACAAGGGAGTTAGTTTGGCTCCAAAGGGCTCTCTCTCTCTCCCTCCCTCCCTAGACTTTAACGCTCAGGTCTAGCAGCTCCACCTCTTCTCTCCTTTGCTTTCTCTCTCGCCTTTTCCTCCGGAGGAGAAGAATCGCTGGAGTGGCCCTGCCTTGCCACCGTCCTGATCAACGGCTTCCCTGCTGTGTCACCTGCCAGCATTCAGGAACCGGAAATGACAGGAGGCAACAAGTGCAAAAAGGCATTCTAGACGGTGAAGGGAGCCACTTTGGAAGGCATCTGACCTTCTGGCCCACAAAAGCAGTTTCTTGGAAAGAAATACCAGATACTTGGTCTCCAGAGTCAGAATAAAACACTCAAATCACCACACCATGCGAAGACGTCTAAAGGCCTCCAGAGGAGGAGACGCCACTGCTTTCGGAGGGAGTGTCTTCCACCATCAAACAGAAAGGACTCTCAGGAAGTTCCTCCGAATGTTGAGCTGGAAACTCTTTTCCTGGAGCTTGCATCCATGGCTCCTTTGAGGCCTAGTCTCTGGAGCAGCAGAAAACAAGCTTGCTCCCTCCTCAATATGACATCCCTTCAAATATTTAAACAGGGCTCTCATATCCCCACTTAACCTTCTCTTCTCCAGGCTGAACATAACCAGCAATTCCCTCCATTGTTCCTCATAGGGCTCCATGGTTTCCAGACCCTTCACCATTTTGGTCTCCCTCCTTTGGACTCATGGCTCCAGTTTCTCCACATCCATTCTGAATTGTTTTGCCCAGAACTGGACACAGTGTTCTTCCAGGTGAGCAGAACAGAGGGGACTATGCCTTCCCTTGATCTAGACACTAGAATTGCATTGGCCTTGTTAGCTGCCGCATGGCACCCTTGACTCCTGGTCGACTTGTGGTCTCCTAGGGCTCCAAGGTCCCTCTCACAGGGGCAGCTCTCCTTAAGCCAGGGGTCCCCCAGAATCCTATCTCTAGGCGTTTCGTTTTACTTTGTACTTTACATTCTGTTAGCTTTGGCCCTGTTAGCTTTCTAATCTATTCAGGCCCTTGGAATGTTGCTCTTCTCCTCTGGGCAATTAGGTGCTCCTCCTAATTTGGCCTGATGCCTCACCAAACTACAAATCCCAGGATTCCGTAGCACAGAACCATGACAGCTCAGGAGACATCTTACGTCACTCCACGGTGACGTCACGCCAGGGCCCCCTCAACCCAGCACTCCTTCCTACCATTCAGTTTCAGACCCCCTTCCCAATTGCCACGCCCCTTCCCACGTGACAAGCTTGGCGTGACGTCATCAGCAACCAACCCTCCCCCTGCCCCCGTCTGGAAGAGAAAAAACTGTTTACCGTCCATTCTGGCCGAGGTCAGTCTTCTCCTTTCTTTGCTTTCCGGAACTTCCGGACTCTTTCTCCACCCCACTTCCGGTTTCCTCCTCTCTCTCTCTCTCTCTCTCTCTCGTCTACTTCCGCGTGTATTGTTGTTGTTTTGTTCTCGCGAGATCTCCTCCTCGCCTCGCGAGAAGTCGCGGCCACGCACCCTTCTCCTCCTCCTCCCTTCTATTCAGTCGGCGCATGCGCAGGACGGAAAGCAAGAGAAGCGAGGAGGCGGGGCTTAGGGGGAATCACATGACGAGGCGGTGGACTAAACTATCATGGCGGACGCCGATTGCCATGACAACAAAGAGAGAAAATGGCGTCGCGAAGTGAGGCGCTGTTAAACGTAAACAGACGCACTGTGTTTTTATTAAGCAAGGCCCTCATTCAAGTCCCAAAATGGGGGCAGTCAAAGCGCCTCTTGCCCAGTAAAGCCCAGGCTCACTGCCTTATGAGTGAGGAAGAGTTCAAGGCACACAACAACAACAACAACAACAACAACAAAAGGGACCCAGAGCAAAGCTGAGACAAGGCTCTCAGTGCTTTATGAAGGACTGGCCCTTTTCTAAAGGCCCACCTTCCACCTTCTGTGGCTGGGAAACAGTCCTTGAAAACTCACTCCAAAAGGCAAACCTTGGTTTTTGCCATTGTATGTCACATAAGAGACAGACACCAGTTTACTATGGCTTTGTATATGAAATATGATGGGACTGGTCGACTGGAGCATCCATGGATTTGGGCTCCCACAAGGGGTCCTTGGAAGGAAACAGTCCCCAAAGGATGCCAAGGACACCCTCTAATAACAACAATAATAATCTATTGTATACAGTGGGACTTGGGCATCCACAGATTTTGGTATCCACAGTGCCAGTGGGGTCCCAGAACCAAACCCCAGCAGACACCAAGGACCCACTGTCACAATAACAATAACGTTTACAGTGGGACTTGGGCATCCATGGATTTTGGTACCCACAAGAAGCCCTTGGAAACAAACCCCAGCAGATGCCAAGGGCCCACTGCACTGACCCCGGCGGCGCCAGACCAAAGCTAGCCACCTTTCCCTTACCCACTTCATCCTTCCCTGGACTTTGGGGGCAGAAGAGGAGGAAGGGGGTCCCGACTAGGGCATCTCTTGAACTCAGCCCCATCTTTGGCAGCAGCCCCTGGCCTCCTGCCTCTTTGGTGATGATGATGGTGCTTGGCTGGTGCTGAGTCACAAAAGGGCCCAGGCAATGCAAGCAAGGCTGCAGTTGAGCCAATGTAGGGGGCAAGGACTGATGGCTGATCTATGGGGCGCTCTCACAGCAAACATGAAGATGTGGCATCAGGTAAAGTGTGCTTCCTTACAGAGGGATGTCCAAGAAAGGGACAGGTCAGTGCCAGGTGGAGCAGAGTCTGGTCAAGTTGGAAGGGCAGGCAACCTCCCTTATGGCTAGGCCTTTTAAATGCAAGGAATGGGAAGGGGAGAGTTGCCAGTTTGGGGTGAAGAACCAGAGTCATGTCTGTTGTTGTTGTTGTGTGCCTTGATTTATGGGGTTTTCTTGGCAAGATTTGGTTCAGAGAAGGTTGACTTTCCAGTGTGACTTGATGGAGGTGTCCATTGGCTTTCATGGCCAAGCAGCGATTCGAACCCTGGTCTCTAGAGTTGTAGTGCAACACTTGAAACACTGGCTCATTGTGGCCTTGTGTCCATACTACCCCGTTATCGCTGTTTGATACCGCTTTTGCCTGCCTTGGATCCAGTCTTAGGGAGTTGTAGTGCAGTCTGTAGGCAAAGAATTAGGATAAAGCAAAAAGGGAAAACAACAGTGGTGTTATCTTGGCTTCTCTTCTCATTCCTTCCAATGTTTAGGTTCCTCGCAAGCAACTCACATGCCTCGAAACGCAGAGACCAGCAAGCCCAAAGACGCCAAGACAACCTTCCAAGAGACGTCCCCACATCCACACCCTGCAAACGTCCAGCCGTCGACATCCAGAGCTGTAAGGAAACCCCCGCCGGTAGGAGAAGGTAAGAGAGGCGGACGCAGGGTGGCCAGATGTCCTGCTTTTCCAGGACGCATCTGGCATTTCAACCTCTTGTCCAGGAGGAATTCCAAAAGGCCTCCGTAGGGAGCATGACAAGGAAGCATGGACTTATGTTTACATTAGTGTCCTGAGCCTGTTTTCTTTTTCTGGTAATGTCCTACATTTTTCTTAAATATTCTACATCTTCCTTGAATGCCCTACATTTTGCAGTGCCATGTCCTCCTTTGCAGTTAGGATATTTAGTCACCTGGGGCATAAGGGACGTCGCTGTTCTTGACCGCCACTGGATATGTACATATGTATGTGTGTGTGTGTGTGTATGTGTGTGTATATATATGCTTGTGTGTGTGCATATACAATGGTATCCATTGGGGTTTGGATCCAAGACCCCTGTGGATCCCAAAATCCATGGATGTTCAAGTCTCATTGTACAGTGGGCCCTTGTTATCCGCTGGGGTTTGGTTCCAGGATCCCCAGTGGACAACAAAATCCATGGATGCTCGAGTCCCATTAAATATAATGGCACAACAAAATGGTATCCTTTATATAAAATGGAAAAGCAAGGTTTGCTATTTGGAATGTATACTTTTTTGGGATATTTTCAAGCCATAGATGCTTGAATCTGTGGATGAAAAAAATCCATAGATAAGGAGGGACGACTGTATACAATACCATTGTCAAATGGATCCCTTATCTAAAATGGAAAATCAAGGTTTGCTGTTTGGAATTTATATACTTTTGGAATATTTTCCAAGCCGTGGACGGTTGAATCCGTGGATAAAGGATCCGTGGATACGGAGGGCCGGCCATAGCATGTCAGTATGCGTTTTATTTTCAGTTTATGCTTAGTTTTACATAAAGTGGTTGCTTAGTATCCACTGGGGTTTGGTTCCAGGAACAAAATCCGTGGACGCTCATGTCCCATTATATACAGTGGCATAACAAAATGATGTTCCTTATACAGAATGGGAAAATCAAGCTTGGCTTTTTGGAATTTTATTTTGTTTGAATATATTTTTAAGCTGTGAATGATTGAATCGGTGGATACGGAGGGCTGACTGTAGTATGTTAGTTTCAATATATATTTTTAGTTATTATGCAGTTGTCTCTTGGTATCCACTGGGGTTTGGTTCCCTCTGGATGCCAAAATCCATGGATGCTCAAGTCCCATTATATACAAGGGAGTATTATTATTATTATTATTATTATTATTATTAGTCATATGAGAGTGGGCCCATAGTATCTGCTGGAGCTTGGTTCCAGGAATCCCTGTGGATACTCAAGTCCCATTATATATAAGTATTGGCGAACATTTAGAGACTGCGACCTCAAACCCACTTATTTATTGCAAAGTGCCGCCTATCCCTCTGGCTTTCTAGTAATGAACTCTGGAGAACTCTATGCTGGGACAACAGCACACATGGCCACAGAGAGGGCTCTAGGTGCCCCTTTTGGCACGCATGCCATAGGTCCGCCACCTATGGCACTATGATAAGCACCACTTTCTCGGTTAATCTCTTCTTTGCAGTCTCTACGGATAAAATTGTGAGGAAGAAGCGCTTGATCCCGAAGATCATTGTCACGGGGCCCTCGGAGGAGGTCCTGGTCAACAGCTTGACCGACATCCTCCCAGAGACCAGAACCATCCGGGACACGGAGGAGTACGGGCCGTACAACGTCCACACCAAGCCCAGCACCGTAGACGCCTACAGGGCCGCCAAAGACCAGTGAGGGCCCATGCCACCATTGCTGCCGCCAGAGAGCCAAAATGAAATTCGGGGTGGTGGGGGCTCCTTAAGGAAACCTAGCAGCCCAGTCCTGGCCCCCTTCATTCAATAAATGGACCTCTCTATCACCACAATGGACCCTTTGGTGGTTTCACTTGATGGTTGGAGACAAAGGAGGAAGAGAGGCCAAGCACGGCCAGATGTTAAATGCCGGAATTGGATGCTTCCAAATAAATATGTTTGGTAAATGGCTTTGAAAGGTTCCCAGTCAATTCCAGACACCCCTCTCTTTCCCTCTCTGCTGCCTGGGAAGGCAAGATATCATTGCAATAAACCAGCAAAGTTCCAGAATCCTCCCCTGTTGGAAATGATGGGATTTGTAGTCCAAAAAAGGAAGTTTTTCAAAACTTTGGTCCTGGGTTATACCTTGGGGATGGCGTCCTAGAAGCGAGAAGCGGTGGACTCGCCTTCGCTGGAGGTTTCTTGACGTAGGTCCAGAACACACGGCAAAAATAATCCCGTTTCAGACCGCTTAAACTGCCCTGGCTGAGTGCTAGGGAATCCTGGGGATTGTAATTTATTGTGGTACTCGGTATTGTAGTTTCCCAAACTACAGTTCTCAGAATTGCCTAGCATTGAGCCAAGGCAGTTAAAGCGGTCTCAAACTGGATTGCTTCTGCACCATAGATGCCCATCTATGAGAAATGCTTTAGCCAGGGAATGTGATGCCTTGGCTTTTGTGATGGTGCACAAACTTTTTTGTTTTGTGTAAGAAATAATTTGCAATATTGCGTATAGACTTACCTTCCGGCTTTTGTGTATAAAGTGTATACAAAATGTAAATGAATTTTGCGTTTAGATGTGGGTCCCATCTCCAAGATATCTCATTTGTCGATGCAAATACAAGGCAGATTTTGTATTCCAAAATCCCCAAAAATAAATAAATCCCAAACCCCAAAAACGTCTGAACTTGTACTTGGACCCCACTGCTATAGGCGCATCCCATGGCATCCTGGGATTTGTAGTTTAGGGAAGGGATACTTGGAAGAACTCCCTGCCAAAGACACCCAGAATCCACAAAACAGCGATGATATTGGCCATACAAAAAAGTTTTAAAGTATTTTTAACACATTTTAATCTTTTTAATATGTATTTTATTCTTACTTGTTTTACTATTGTAATAATTTAATTCTAATGTAATGTACTATTTTTGTATGCTTTTTTGTATACTGTTTTAATGTTGTGAGTCCCAGAAAAAGGTGGGATATAATGATGATGATAATAATAATAATAATAAATGTTTATCTATATAGCGCCGTAAATCTACATGGCACTTTACGGAGATCGTAAATTCAACACATAACCTGCCAATGAAGTGCAACCTAAAAAGTCATGAGATATAAGTAATATATCTTTTAATATTGCAAAGCCATTCTGAGTCCCAGAGAAAATAATGGTATACAAATAAATATAATAATAATAATAAATATACTGTGATTAGGCTAATGAGCTCGTTAAAATACAACCACAACCCTATAAAAACTATTTAAAAACCAGGTAATACCTCAACAATCTTGAGAAGATTAAACAATATCAAACTAGTTTGAAAATAAAAATAAAAAGTCTTTCATTTGGGTTTGAAGCCAAAGGAGAAATCATCTGTAAATGTCTGAGGGGGCATAATAATAATAATAATAATAATAATAATAATTTGGGCATTTTGGTTGGAATGAGATGGCAAATGGCTCTCGGGCGCCCTCCTGTGGCTGAAGTGGCGCACTTTGGCCCCTTGGTGCATCCCGCTACTAGATCCATCCATCCCGATGTATCGATCTATGGCCTCAGCCATGGACCTTGGGCGAGGAGTAGGAGGAAGAGGAAGAGGAGGGCGGTGTGTCCCTCCCTCTCTCAACCTGAGACAGAGGCCATCCCTCTCCGTCTGCATCCGCCTCCCTTCATATATATATATATATATATAATTGTGTATACGCTCACAAGTCACACTCTCTCAGCCTCAGGGGAGGGCCATGCGAAACCCCATATATATATATATATATATATATACACACACACACACATTATTTATTTATTTTTATTCATTTATGGTATTTATACCCCGCCCTTCAGCCCTAACGGCTATCAGAACAGCTTACAATTATTTTTAATTAGACATTAATATACACACACACACATATATATATATACACACGCACACACTAATATATATACACACACCCCTCCCATCCCTGGCTCTGGGTCGCTTGCGATGATCCCCAAAAGTGTGTCTCCAAAATGTCTCTTGCAACCAAAAGCAAAGGAAGGAGAGCGCTTCCTCTCCTGTCCAGCAGATGGCGATGGAGGGACACACAAAACATCCCGTAAAAGGAAGAGAGGCGGAGGAGGGAGGAGGAAAGCTGCAGCCATGGCTGCAGCAGCTGCAACCGGACCTGGACCTGGTCCGCCCGAACCGGAGCCCGAGGCCCTCCGCCTGAAGCAGATCCGCCGAGGGGGAGGCTTCTTCAGTGTCCCTCCGAGGCACAGGGTGAGTGGCAGGACTACACATCCCAAGGGTCACCACCATTATCATCACTACCCCTTTTGCAAGCCTGGCTAAAGAGTGGGAGACCTTTGCATTGACCTGTCACATTGCAACTACAGTACTCTTATTCTTATTCCTATGGGGCAGCGCTTGCAAAGCTCCTTGCACTGCAGCCCCCATCCCAGGGCTGAGCTGCCTGCACAAGGCTGAGACGCCATAGGTTTCCTGCATGGAGGAGGCTGAGACTCTCTAGCCCTCCTGCTGAACAAGGCTGAAGGTTTAGTCCTTCTATATGCAAAAGGCTGAGACTCTGTAGCTCTCCTGCATTCTTAACCAAAGAGAAGGTTAAGAGGTGATATGGTAGAGCCCTGTTTAAATACAGTACTTGAAGGGATGTCATATGGAGGAGGGAGCAAGCTTCTTTTCTGCTGTTCCAGAGACTAGGATATGGAGCAATGGATGGAAACTATAGGAAAAGAGATTGTACCTTAACATTAGGAGTGACTTCCGGACAGTAAGAGCTGTTCACAGTTCAGCAGTGGAATACAATCCCTCGGAGAGTCTCCTTCTTTGGCGGTCTTTAAGCAGAGGCTGGATGGCCATCTGTCCAGGGAGGGCCTGGGTTATGTCCTCCTGCGTGGCCAAAGTGGACTGGACTGGGTGGCCATTGGGGTCTCTTCCAACTCTATGATTCTATCCACAAGGCCAAGACTAGTCCATAGCTTTCCTTCATGCACAAGGCTGTGACTCCATAGCCCCCATTTACGGACCTTATTTGGACCACAGTTGCCAGCATGAATTGGCTGGGGAGCATGGGGTTTGTTGTCAAAACAGACTTTCTCCCCAGTCCGCAAGCCCTGCGTCCTCAGCAGCAGCAGCAGCTCCTTCAGGTCCAGGTTTGTGTGACCTTCCATTTCTTCTTCCAGCTGGGAAGATGCCGGAGCGTGAAGGAGTTCGAGAAACTCAATCGGATCGGAGAAGGGACCTACGGCATTGTCTGTGAGTGACCCATAACCCAAGATGCAGGGAAGCATAAAACCATGGAGCCCCAGAGTCGGAAGGGGACCCCAGGGTCATCTAGAAAGACCCCTTCTTTGGTTTGGTTCCAGGACTCTTCATGGATTCCAAAATCTATAGATGCTCAAGTCCCTTTATATACAATAGGATATTATTGTTATTGTTATTATTATTGCAGTGGTCCCTTGTTATCCACTGGGGTTTGGTGCCAGGACCCCCATGGGTACCAAAATCTGTAGGTGTTCAAGTCCCATTATATACAATGCGGCATTATTATTATTATTATTATTATTATTAGTCCTTGGAATCTGCTGGGGTTTGGTTCCAGGGCCAGCCACGGATATCAAAATCCGTGGATGCTCAAGTCCCATTATATTCAATGGGATAGTAACATGGGGTCCCTGATATAAAATGGCAAAATCTAGATCTGCTTTTGGGAATTTATATTTAATATTGTCATGCTGTGGGTGGTTGAATCCATGGAGAAAGAATCTGTGGATATGTAGGGCTGATCGCAATGGGATTTGAGCATTTTGGTATCCACAGGAAGTCCAGGAGCCAAACCCCAGAGAAGACCAAGGGCCCCCGGTGTATAAAACACAGAATCTGCTAGCCTTTTCTTTTTGCAAAAGCATGCTTGCGTGTGATCCAACAGAAGCAAGTCCTTCCTTCCTTCCTTCCACAGTTGATTAAATCTGTAGGTCTAGATATCTAGGGTGGGAATTGTGTGGCCTTCCGGATGGTAGTTGACCGCAGTTCCCAGCATCTCAAAGCAGGCATAGCCATGGATGATCCATGATGGGAGTTGCGGTCCAGCAACATCTGGAAGACCATGCTTCACACCACTCAGCTAAGTGGGATGGCTACTAGGATGGGTTGGAAATGGGGCCAAGAAGCTGCGTCTGGGGCCTGTGGGTGACCTATAAGCTGCGTTTTCCCCACCCTTGGCTTTCATCCATTCATCAAGGAGGAAGATGGTTGACCCAAAGAAGAGAGTTCCTATTGTTCTGCCTTTTCAGATCGTGCCCGGGACACCCAGACGGACGAGATTGTGGCTCTGAAGAAAGTGCGGATGGATAAAGAGAAAGACGGTCAGTGCCAAAGGAGACCCACCTTCAAGGGTTTGGGTCAAAGAAACAGGACCACTACAGCCCCTTATGGGGACCCTAAGGCAAAAACCTATCATGAGGTTTTTCTTTGTCCAGAGGAGGTTTACCATTGCCTTCCTCTGAGGCTGAGAGAGCATGACTTGCCCAAAGTCACTCAGTGGGTTTCAATGGCTGAGTTGGGAATCGAACCCTGATCTCCAAAGTCGTACTCCAACACTTAAAGCACTGCGCCACGCTGGCTCTCGAAGAAGGTCTCGGGAACTTATTTATTGTATTTATTTCAAGGATTTTGATCCCACTTTTCTCTACAATGAGATTCAAGGTAGGTTACAATTTGTCCCACAAGGATTCATGTTGGATATACAGTACTTAGCTTGGAAAAGAGAAGACAGCGGTGACATGATACAGCTATCTTTAAATATCTGGCTACAGAAATGGAAACTGTAAGAAAAGTGGAAGCTGGTGAAAGAAAAAGAGGTGCGTTTTGCATCCCGTACTGTCTTCATAACCTCTTAATGGGGGCCTGTTTTGCACCCAACAGGGATCCCCATCAGCAGCCTGCGAGAGATCACCCTCCTCCTGAAGCTCCAGCACCCCAACATCGTGGAGTTGAAAGAGGTGGTGGTGGGCAACCATCTGGAGAGGTACCAACCAGACCCATCATATTTCCTTAGGGCAATGAGAAGTGGGCACTGGCTTCTCCTTCCTCTACGCTTCGCACCTGGCACTGAACACTTGCATGGCTGAATGGCCAAAGGGGCTCAGGCCGGGTCAAAGTGGCAGAGGTTGCCTTCAAACAAGCGTGAAAGGAAAATTGGGGGACAGGGCAAGTCAAGAGCAAAGGCAGCTAGCAGTGTTGCCTTTCAATGTCTTTTAATTCTAGTGATAATTATACGTTTTAGTGTTTTAGTGACGTGGACTTTTTTATCTGTATCTGCTTTAAATGTGGGAAAATGCACTGAGTCCCAGAATAGGGAAGAAAGTGAGATAAGAACAGATAGATAGACAGTAACAGCAGCAATAAAAATATTGCACCTTTCATTTATTTATATTTCATCTTTATTACCACTGCTAGTTGTCGTCGTCGTTAAAATCTAAACCAGGCAGAGAAGAAAGCAAAAATATAGTTTTCATGGGAACTTGTTGTTGTTGTTGTTGTTGTTGTTGAACTTGAGCACTCCAGTGGTCTCTAAGTGGGAGGGGGATTCTGGGGAAAGTACCTTTTTCAAGTCTGCTCCAAAATGCAGGTTGACTCTCCTTTAACACAAATGTTTGGGACCAGAAGTGCTTTGGGTTTTTGTATCTTTTCTTTTTTGTGTGTGTGTGTCTGGATTTTGGAATACCTGTATTTGCTGTCCTGTCTCTAAATGCCGCACGAAAGCTGTGTGTCTCTCTGTGTGGTTTTGTTCCTGCAGCATTTTCCTGGTGATGGGCTACTGCGAACAAGACCTGGGAAGCCTCCTGGAGAACATGCAAGCCCCTTTCTCCGAAGCCCAGGTGCGTACAAAACAGCCGCCCCGTTTTGCTTGGCCTTGCAAGAACGGAGAAAGAGTCCCCAGCAGCCCTTCCGCACTACACAGTTACTACACTACAATGCCACTGTTATCGGCCCATATTTATTTCATTTATATTCCGCCTTTCTCCTGACATTGAACCCAAGGTGGCTTACAAGGCCAGTTGAAACAACATACAGCTAAAACCTTATTCTATAATAAAATTAAAATAAAAAGCAATTCCACTAAAAGCACAAAGTGTGAAGTCGAAGGCTTTCAAGGCCGGCATCCATAGATTTTTGTGGTTTTTTTGGGCTATATGGCCATGTTCTAGTAGAGTTTATTCCTGATGTTTCGCCAGCATCTTTCTCTGAAGATGCCAGCCACAGATGCTGGTGAAACATCAGGAATCAACTCTATTAGAACATGGCCACAGAGCCCGAAAAATCCACAAAAAACCAAGTTTAAAGCACATTTTAAAATAATAATAAAATGACAAGGTACCTGCTTGAAAGGGTCTTCTTCACTAAGAGTTCAGAGCTAATGCTCTGCATAATAAAACTGTCCTTGCTTGCTATTGGAAAGAGAGCAGAGACGTGGGTCCATGGAGCTTCCCATGAGAAGGAGGCCCAAAGCTTTTCCTCATGTCCTCCTCTCCAAACATGCCTGGGATGGTTGGTTTTGGGGATGAGAAACAGCCTTGGGAAAACAGCTCTAGCCCCATTTTGTGACACTACGTATTTCCAGGAATTTCATTGCTCTGGGTTGGGTTCCCAAAGTATTTGCTGTTTCTGCATTCAGTTGGTTCAAAAAGATCCCATTTAGCTTTGCGTATTGTGTATCTCAGGGTCTCAAATGCCTAGAGCAGAAGGTTCCAGTAATGGGGAAAATAATGCATTTAAAAAAAAGACCTGTTTAATGGTGCTTCATTCATTTGCTCCTGCTCTCCCCACTTTTCTCCCCCGGCTGCAGGTGAAGTGCATCATTCTCCAGGTCCTGAAGGGCTTGCAATACCTTCACGACAACTTCATCATCCACAGGTATGGGAAGAGATCCAGCCTCCAGCCCCATCTATTCTCCCATGAATCTCTCCGAGATGGGAAACCATCCTTCCCAAATATCTCTAGGAGCATTTGGGGACTATAACTCTCAGGACCCCTGAACAAGCATTTGGGGACTACCACCACCACAATCCCCCAGCAAGCATTTTTGAGACAACTCCTAGAGTCCTGAGCAACCATTTTGGTATTGGTACTACAATGGCCTATTATCCCAAGGCTTTTGGGACTCCAAATCCCCAAGTTTCCAAACTGTTGGGACTACCACTTCCAGAGTCACTGCATGTTTTTGGGTACTACCAGGATCCCAGAAAATGATGAATCGACGCCTCCCAGAATCCATTCATTGGCACATTTTAGTAGTACTAAAGATGTCACTTTTTCTGAATGCTGGAACTTCTCTATCTTCCACCGACAGGGACCTGAAGGTGTCCAATTTGCTGATGACCGACAAAGGATGTGTGAAGACAGGTGAGTCTCCCTTGGGAATGTGTTGGCTCCCCTTGTCCCTAACACACCTGATTGTGACGCAACCAGACTCCCCTTTGACCTTGCCCATCCTCCCTCCCTTGCAGCGGACTTTGGCTTGGCCCGCGCATACCGGGTGCCTCTGAAGCCCATGACCCCTAAAGTGGTCACCCTCTGGTGAGTCCGCACTGAGTGTCCCCTGACTCCTCCGTCCGTCATCCTGCACAGGATGTGCGCCTCCACACAACAACAACTGACAATCACAATGTGTGAACCACAGCTTCTGTGTGTGTGTGTGTATCCCATCTCTTTCTCTCTTGCAGGTACCGGGCTCCTGAACTCCTTCTGGGGACGACAACACAGACCACTGCCATAGATATGTGGTAAGGAAAGGATTTCCCCCATTCTCCAAGTGAGGATCAGGGAAAAAGCCAAAAATATGCATTCTTCTGGACTTTTGGGGTTTATAGGTCTGGGAACTCCAAGATATGGCTGACATCCTAGATCATACCCTGAAAGCGATCCCAGGTGTAATTTATGCTCCCAGTGCCTTCCTGTTCTCTTTACCAACTAACCAGCGGCTGCAGGAATTTGCCAGACCAACAATTTAGCAATTGTCATAGCTCACAATTTGGAATCGGAGGAATCTGGATTTCAAGAGGTTTCTGGCTCCCTCCCAAAGTCTGAAAAGTTGGTGCCGGTGGCAAAGACAGGGCATCATTTGTATGCAGAGACTGGGAAAGAACAGGTGGTTAGCATTGGCCAAGGTCCTGGGTGGACATGTGGGGTGCATTGGCTGCCAATGAGGCTTTTTCTGGACACTGACTCTTAAACTTTCCCTCTGCAGGGCAGTGGGTTGCATCCTGGCTGAGCTGTTGGCCCACAAGCCTCTGCTCCCTGGGAGCTCCGAGATCCAGCAGATCGACATGATCGTCCAACTCCTGGGCACCCCCAACGAGACCATCTGGCCAGTGAGTGCTTGCCTTGGCATCCTGAGCATCCCTGCCTCTTGCAACCATCTGTGTGTGCTGCTTTTCCAAACCCCAGCAAATAACAGAGAGGAAGGCTTAATGCCCAGCTGGGGAAGGGGTACAGATCACCCCTCTCCATGCCTCCTGGAAGGCTGCCCTGTTGCATTTCACTGCTCTGGCAATGATGTGGTAGCATGTGCAGCCATCACAAAAAGGGCTGGTTTTTTATCCATTTTGAAGATGGGTGGAGAACTGCAGCTCCTGGGTAAACCGGCACATGTCTGGCCAGTTTTAAGCCAATTTGGGGGCAAAAAATATCCTCCAGCTTGTTGTGGATGCTTTTAGAGCTCTTTAAGGTCTATACTTTGGGGCCACATTGCCCACACAAGGTGGCAAACTATGGGCCACATGCAGCTGTTTTATGGTCCCAAAAATGCCTCCCTCAACTAATATTTTTTTCTGGAAGTGAGGTGGATTAGGTTCACATCCCTCAGAGTTAAACTGTAGAACTCATTGCCAATGGATGTAATGATGGCTTCCAAGCTGGACAATTTTAACAGAGGATTGGAGGATAAGGGCCACCAGTGGCTACTAATAGGCAGGCTATTGAGCAGCTCCCATATCAGAGAGAGTACAGGTGTCTCTATATTATTTTTGGTGCATGGGCAGAAGGGTAGTCTTGTGTTTATGGTCTCCTGCTGGTAGACTTCCCAGTTGGCTATTCTGGGAAGAGAGCACTGGACTAGCGAGGCCTTTGGTCTGATCCAAAACAGCTGCCTTTTTGTTCCATCCTCTCCATGGAGTTAAAAATAAACATTATTATTGTATTATTTTTCTTAGGGCTTTTCCAAACTGCCGCTGGTGAGCCAGTACACACTTCGGAAGCAGCCGTACAACAACCTGAAACACAAGTTTCCCTGGCTTTCGGAGGCTGGGCTTCGGCTCCTGAATTTCCTCTTCATGTACGACCCCAAGAAAAGGTAAATTGGAGCCCAGGGCTTTTGACTTGTTTCTGCCTCTGCTCAACCACAGCGGGAGAAAAGGTGGGTACAAACTGAATAACGAAAGTGTGTTATTTTCTCCTTTCTCTGGCACAGAGCTACAGCCAGCGACTGCCTGGAGAGCTCCTACTTCAAGGAGAAGCCTTTGCGTAAGTCCTTCCCTGCCTGAGGCCCTACTCCCAGACTGTGGGGTCTTTCTCCCCATTCCACTTGAATGCCACCTGACCCACCTTCTCCCTTTTCCCACCAGCCTGTGAACCAGAGCTGATGCCCACCTTCCCTCACCATCGCAACAAGCGGGCAGCGCCAAGTGCCACCGGGGCAGAGTGTGTGGGCAAACGCAGCCGTCCGTGAGGAAGGGGGCCAACGGCCAGTAAAGGACGCACATCACAGATTAAGGACCTACTTCTCTGCCAGAGAACAGCATGGCTCAATAGATGGACCCGGATAGCCCTCCGCAACCACCACCATCACGCCGCTTGTGCTGCTGAAGATTCAGGTTTTTGACCTCCTGTCTCTGCCACAGACTACTTGGGGTGCCTTGGGGGACTTTCCAGGACAAACAGGATTGCCTCCCGGATGGATGGGACCCTTTGAATAAAGTGTGGGTTGATACAGCAGGGTTATTCTTGAATTTAAATGTTCAACAGGGTGAACACATTAGCCAAGGTACTAGGGCAATATATATTGTACATCTCCATGTGCTGAGTTGCACACTGATCCTATATCTCTTCAGCACAGCATAAACACCTGCCAGGGGAGTTACATTAATGCGGTACAACACATACAGATCAATGGTTAATGAAAATGATTTCAAATCTATTAAGCAGCTGCAGTAAAAGCAGCACATGGAAACAATGCAGACACACACCTTGCAACAACTAAGGCAGTGAAGATGAATTCTTGACAGGCAGAGCTTGAAGATGTTACCTTTTCAGGACTAGCTGGGAGATTCTGGGAGTTGTTGTCCAGAAAAGTAACTTTTTCCAGGCTCTGCTAACACCCAGCCACCACATCCCTGCAATCCTCACCACCACTAGCAGCTTCATAGAAAAGGGGGTTGTGACTCCCTACTGCTCCCTGTAAGTTATGTGAATGGAGGGTACATAGCACACACCAAGTTTGCAGTGGCAAGAATATATAACTGGAAGCAGAAATAGCTTTTCTGCAAGGTAATGGAAATATGTTGATGCTCCCTTAGCCAAAATGTGTGTGTGTGTGTATGTATATATATATATATATATTTACGGTATTTATACCCTGCTCTTCAGCCCTAAAAGCTCTCAGAGCAGCTTACAGATAGTTATTCAGACTATATTCATAAATATGTCAGTACAACTTTTATATGCACACTCACACCTCAAGGGTTTTTCTGCAGTTGATGACTGGAAGCAGAAATAGCTTGTCTCCAAGGTATTGGAAATATATATATATTTACCCCGTACCTTGGAGACAAGCTATTTCTGCTTCCAATCATCAATTGCAAAAAACCCTTGGTCTCCCATAGCTTCCATCCTTGTTCTTGCTCCCTTGCTTGTTCTCCAATTTTGTTTAGCAAGGAGGTCAGAGGCTCTGCCCCCGCAAGCTCTGCATCAGCCTTTCAGAATAGACTCCCTTTGGATTTTTGGGGGGAGGGGGAGGCTTTTAACCAGGAGCCTCTTCTCTGATTCATAGAAGTGCTGCTGGCGCCCACAGCTTAGCAACAAGCTTCTAGTGCCTCAATGTCAAAGAGGAAAGTTGCCCACGCTTCTTGTGACGGTGGCTGGTCAAGCACTGGGGCTTAACCAGAGGCGCTTGACGGAGTGAGAGCCTGGCACAGGCAGGAGAAGAGTAAGAGTAAGGGTGGGCACTGTCCTTATCACAACTGGGGGTTGTTCCTTTCAAAGTTTGGACAAGTTACTTTGAGGAAGGGATCCCACATGCAAAAAATCCCCCCGCCCACAGGGCCAGTGGGAAACGGTAGTCCAAACAAGTAACTTTCCCCAGCTCTGCTTTGGAAACAGTTCCCATCAATGCATCATTCCACTGCTGCTATTTTCAGACTGCAAGTTATCTTCTGTAATTGTTAGGAAACTCTTGCCTGGTTAGTTCAGAGATACTGGCATACACAGAGACAAAACTGGTCCAGCTCAGCAGTCTTGGCTGCCTGGGTTGGCAGCAACTTCATGCCATGCCAGGCAAAGAGAGACAATTCCCAACCTTTGCTGCCTGAGACTCTTGTCAATGGCAAACGCCGTGGAGGTTTCAACAAGGAACGTCCTGCATGCAAAACAAAGGCTCTGCTACAGGTTGAGTATCCCTTTGTCTGAAATTCCAAAATCCAGCACAAGTAACGTAGTACATAACTCTTTGCGAGGCTGGAGAGAAATGTGAGCATCTGTGAAATGGTGAGAATCCATACCTCTCACCATTTCACAGATCCTCAGTCTCTCCAGCCTTCTTATATCTCATTATGTATATGCAAGTACAGGAATTTCACAATCTGGAATACAGAGCACTTCTGGTCCCAAGAATTTTGGATAAGGGAGACTCAACCTGTATTATGCTACAGCCACTGCCAAGTGTCTTCCAAGAAAGGGTCCGTCCAACCAGCGAAACTCATTTGGCCTGGACTTCCAGACTACCCATGGGGAGAAAGAAGGGAGGGCGAGACATCCAAACAGACTTTTAATTGGTTTATTTCAAATTAAACTCCTGTTAAGACATCAGGGTGAGGCATGCGCCAAAGACTTGGACACAGCTCAGGTCTTGCATAACCGCAGGCGCTCAGCTTTCCCACGAAGAGCATACCATTAAGTGCTTCTTTGAAAAAGTGCCCTATGCCCATTTACCCCAAAACAGGAGAAATCTAGGCCAGGTATAATGAAGGAAGGAACAGCCAAGCCTCCCTCCTTCCTGCGCCTCTTGGCCCAAGCTCTTTCCCTGCGCACATTTCAAAATCTGGATCAAGGAAGCAGCTGAACTTTGGAATGTCAGAAGGGGCAGACCGCAGCTTGCAAAAAAGGGACTACAAATCACAGAATCCCCCAGTCAGTGCAGCCAGTGGGGGATTCTGGGAGTCATAATCCACAACAAGCCATTTCATACACACCTAGCCACACTGTTTCTATGTCCTGGTATTGCAGAGGGCAGTTTCCTACAAACAGAGCTATCGCTTTCCTGTCTTCCACTCTCCTCAGCCAAGTTATTGGACTCCCAACTGGAACCACCTTTTACCTGAAGTCAGGAGCATACCTGGTGTTCAGTGGCAAAGCAAGAAAAGACCCCACTTGCCAAGCAGACATAACAGGGATTTTAACCAGGACTGGACTGTCGGAACATGTAGTCCCACTAAGTTTCCCAACATCCAGGAGATAGAACTTGCCATTCTTGCAAAGAGAAAGAGGCATGCTCCTCAAAGTTGTGCATGTCTTTGGCAGAGTGGAGGAGGCACGTTTGTTTGGTTTTTGTTGTTGTTGTTAAACTACAGCTTCCAGAATCCCCCAGCCAGCTATTGACTATGCAGGCTAGGGGATTATGAGAGCTGTAGTCCCCAAAATATTTCAGTTGCTGGTGGAGGTGTGAGCAGGGTGTTTTTCCCTGCAAAATGTTTCCAAAATTGGAGGAGCAAGGACAGAAAAAAATGGCAGCTCCTGTGCATGAATACACAGTGCCAGAACCACAAAGGGAACACTGTATATGCCCCACAAGGTCCAGCTGGGCCTCCTCCAGGCTACTGCCAGGCCGCTTCCCCCTCGTGCAGCAGTTTGTCCACCTCAGTCCGCTGGAGCCACAAACGCTGCTGTTGCTTGGTCTGGAGCTCTTCCACTTGGTGGCTGTTCCCCCGGCAAAGCTGGGCCCCGTTGCATCCAGAGCTGTGCAGAGAGCGGCAGGTGTTGCAGCAAGACGCCGGCAGTGTTCCCGGGCTCAGGCACAAATGCAAGCGGTAGTGGGGCAGCTCGGTGCCTGGGGCCTTAGCCCGGCGTGCCCTGACAGGGCTGAGCTGCGGGCTCCTAGGCTGCCCGGCAGAAGGAGATGCCAGGCCACTCGCCCCGTGGGCCTGGAAGCTGGCGCTGTCATAGGGAGGCCCCGGAGACAAGAACTGGCTGGTGGACTGAGCCGGATAATCCGTGTCCGTTGCCCGGCTGAGCTCCCGCCTCAGGGAGATGAAGGAGAAGGAGGTCTCCAGGTCGGGGTCGTCAGAGGCTGGGATCCCATTGCCGTAGGGCTGATCCGGGCCAGCCGCCCAGACCTTGCTCCTGTTCTCCATGAGCGCTGGATTCCACAGATGATGTTGCCGGCTCCTGGGACTGCTGCGTTCGCAGAGAGGAAGGGGATGCTGCGAGGAGAGCCGGCTTCCTCCCAGGGCCTCAGCATATGGACTCTGCCCCTCCGGATCCTCCCGGTACAGATCGATCCCCTCGGGCGGCTCCGCTTGGGTCTCCCTGCCTTTCGGCCAGTGGACCAGGCTCCGGAGTCTGGCCACACAGGTCTCCAAACTGCCGGTGGATTCTTTCCGGGCCTTCAGGAGGTCTTCTGGCGAGAGGACACAGGGCTCTAGTTCCTCCACCAGCTTCCCCAGGATCTCACACTCCACCCTGGCCGCAAAAAACCCACAAGCGGCACAGAGCAGAGAGGTCCCAGGAGGAAGCTGGGAGATGGTCAGGTGGAGGTTGTCCCGCTGGACGTAGCCCAGACGGCGGAAGCTCCTGGCGATGTCAGCCTCGGGCAGGACTCCCCGCAGGACATGGACATAGACACCGGAAAAGGTCTGCGAAAAGAGAGATGTCCCCATCAGTTCCGGGCCTCTCTCCTCTCGCTAGGAACACTGCCACTTCCAACTATATATAAGCCTGGGTAAGGTTTAAAAGAAACTTTGCTTTTAACTGCTGTACTTTTTACCTTCTGGTGTTTGCAACTGCTTGAAATCAGTATCTCCAACAGAGTGGCTAATACAGTTGGCCCTCTGTATGTACACAGATTCTGTATCCATAGATTCCATCATCCACATCTGGATTGAAATATTTGGCTTAATTCACCTTTTTCTATGTAACTCTATCTTATATTTACATCGATTCTATAAAGACCAGTGTTGCCAATTTCCAGGGAATTCCCTGGAATCCGGGGAATTTAATTAATTTCTTTATGGGGATTTTGACTGAATAATAATAATAATGAATATTAGAGAAATCTGGGGATTTGGGATTTTGGTAAAACATTCCAGGGAATATCTTCGAGGCTTGTTGGCAGCACTGCTAAAGACTGATGTTTTACACAGTTATTCTCTTCTTTTAATTTGTAAGTATTGCTCAGCATATGTCATCAAAGTCATTGCAATTTTTTAATGTGGAAATAACAATAAAAATTAAATATGGATATATATATATATATATATATATGTATGTATGTCCAGTTGGTGCTGCCATTGCATCCTCCCTCTCCCACCCCAAGAGCAACCCAGCAATGCTCACCTTTATGGTGCCAAACTCCTTCCGCCAAGGGAAGAAGTAGAGGTTGATGGCGGCCAACTCCAGCACTTCGAAAGCCTTGCCGAGGCTCTGGAGGGCCGGTCCCAGGTCCAGGTGTCCACGCAAAGCCGCGGCCAGAGTGGCGAAGGTGTCCTCCCCTTGCAAGGCGTAGTGCAGGTCCGGATCCGCCAGCAAATGGTGCCACAGCAGTTCTTTCAGGGACTGGTCGGTGCAGACGCCAGTATGGCCCCGGCGGAAGTCCCTCTGCAAACAGCGGCAGTATTCTTCTTGCAGCGCCGAGCCGGGAGTCATCCTGCAATGGGAAAAAGAGCGGGATCCTGACCCTATTTCTACTCCAACAACATCTAGAAGGTTAAAGGAGTCCATACCTTGGGTCAGAATGGGGACTGTAGTCAAGACATAAGAAGAAGATGACCAGGATCAAAAATATCTCTCCTTACATATAGGAACCTGGCTGGCGGCCATGATCCTATATGCAAGAAGGTGGAAGGAGACCGAAATTCCTGATCTTCAGGAATGGAAACTGAAGATGTCTGACTGTATGGAAATGACAAATTGACATTGCTTCTAAGAGACGCACCGGCTGAAAAATTTGACAAGGATCGGGGCAGGAAGTACAAATACTTGAACCCAACATAAGCAAGATAATAATAATAAGAAGAAGAAGAAGAAGAAGAAGAAGAAGAAGAGAGAGAGAGAAGAGAGAGATTACAGGGTTGAGATTTGGCTTCAAAGTAACTTAGGAAGTTTGTGATTTTATGTCCAGTGTGTTTTCTGACACTAAAAAGGGGGTTACAGCCGCTCAAACGTGTGATTTGGACATTGCTCTAAGCTCTTTTTTACGTTACAATTTTTATATTATTATTATTATTATTATTATTATTATTATTTATACTCCGCTCTTCAGCCATCATATATGTAAAATAATTTTATGTCATATATAAAATGCTGGTATACCATATCCAGAGAAATAAATAAATACATTTTCGCAGGCAGGAAATGTAAGGAATATGATGCTATACAATAGCGTGACGTTGTTTGCAATAAGGTCAGCAATACAAATAATTCAGAGGGAGGAAATAATTGATCGGTCTTTACAGAAGCAATCTATCAATGAGAGAGAGGCCCTTAGGAAATCAATCGGAGCGATTGCTTTTTGTTGCTGCTTTCTTTGAAGGCGCTGCTGAAGTCAGGAAGGGAGGACTGGAGTCTCCGGACCGGTCATTGTCCAGTCGGTGCTTATGGTTGGTGGGTCTGGTTTTATGGCCTTTTCCCTGTTGGTTTGTTATGTTTTTATGTTGTTGTTGTTCTGTTAATAAAATTTAATACAAATATATATATATATATCTCATTACAAGTCGGTATTTAAGCAAAACAATGCATTTGAGATCTTCATTTGTGGTGCTAGATCTATTTAATGTAAATCACTGTCTATTGCATTTATGTTCTTATACATATCATTTTTATGTCCTTTTTAATCAACCTTTTAAATAGAGAGGTTTTATATATAGGGTTCTATTTAGCTTTGTGGCATTTTGAGATGGCCCATGGGCTAATCAATAAACATTGATCGATCGACTGATGGATGGAAAAGAAGGCTAGGAAAGGAAAATGGGTAGAAAGGGCCAGAGAGGAGGAAATGGGAGGGTTGGGGGCCTTTCTTCTGTTTAAACATTTTAACTAAGGTTTTCCATATATATATATATATATATATATATATATATATATATATATATATATATAAAAGGGAGAGGAAAAGAAAGAAGAGAATGAGAAAAGCAGAGAGCGAAAGAGGAGGGATTTGGGGATTCGAGGGTCTTTAAAAACAACATTTTATTTAATATATAGGAATATATTGAATCCAAAGAAAGGACAGGCAAAGAAAGAAGAGAAAGGGGAAAGGAGAGAGAGAAGAGGGGGGTCTGGGTCTGGGGTCTCTCTGGATTTAAATAACCATCTTATTCAAGCTTTTCCAGACAGATAAAAGGAACTAATAGACATTACAGTATCTAGAAGCAACAAAAAGGAGAGAAAGGGTGGGAAAGGCAAGAGCCAGAGCAGAAGGAGCGGGATTTGGGTCTGGGGTCTCTCTGCTTTTTTAAAGGAAGGCATTATATTCAAGGAGTTTCCCTATATATATATATATATACACATATATACAGACACACACACAAGAGAGAGAGAGAGAGTAATAACGTTACACAGCAGCAGGAAAAGGGGAGAGGGAAAGAGGGGGAGCTGATTTGGGTCTGGGGTCTCCCTAGATGTGAAGGGAAGGGTTTTCGGAGTCACTGAAGGCGAGGGAGAGGGAGCTGCCCCTCTCCGGAGGACGAAGCACAGCCCCAGTCGTTTTGGGTCTGGGGTCTCCGGGCTCTTCCTTCCGGAGAAGCCGCTTGGGATTCAAACTCGCGACCCTCTCCCTCACTCACCTGCCGCCGCCGCCGGCTCCCTCCTCCCTCCCTGCAGCCACTTCCGGCTCCCCTTGGCCCCGCCCACTCCCCAGGAGGACGTGACGTCATCCTCCCTGGAGACAGAGGCAGACGGCTGGGCAGATTAACCCTTTCTCTGCTGCTGCTGCTGCTGCTGCTGCTGCAGCACTTCTCGCCCAGGGCTTGCCTTTGCACACGGCACCAGGATAATCCGCTTTCAGGCCGCTTTTAAATGCCATGGCTCCAGGCTGCTAGGGATCCTGGGATCTGTAGTTTTTTGAGGTGTTTAGTCTGCTCTGTCAGACAGAGCTCTGGGGGTGTGTCTGTCTGGATGTGTGCATATATATATATATATATATATATATATATATGAAAACAATCATAGACAGATAGGAAAACACATATATATGTGTGTGTAGCTATGAAAACATAGATAGATAGGAAAACAGATAGATAGCTATGAAAACAGATATAGATAGATAGAAAAACAGATAGATATGAAAACCATTATAGATAGATATTAAAACAAACATGTGTCTGTACTATATGTATGTATGAGCATCTAACCCTGAAAGCCCTGTTTTGCCAAGTATTGTATGACTGTATTGTTCCTTCAGTATGACGATGGTTGTTATTATTCATATTGCATCTGTAGGGTATTGTAGTATTTTGATCCCTGTAACGTTGACTGTTAGACTGTCATTCACTGCCAGCCTTTTCTTGGAGCAGCTATTACTGAACCTTTTTTGTCTTCATGGATTTCCTAACCCTAAACCCTTCTGTTAAATAGGTTCAGTTGTGTCTTGTTGGTGGACTTGGCTGTCTTTCCTCTTCAGACCTGAATCCCAAACCTGCTCCCACTTTCTCAGCTGCTTTGAAGAATGCATGCCCCAGTTTCCCTTTCCTTTTCCTCCTCAGCTTCCTTCCATTGCAGACCCTCTGCTTCTCCCAATCCATGCTTCCCCTTCCCACTTTCTGGATTGCTTTTAAAAGGATTGATCATAACATTATAGACATTGGTATATATATATATGTAGGTGAAGTCTAAAATATGCATGAAAGAATAAGTCAGGATGAAGGGCCAGAGGGGGAAAACTGAGTGCCTGAAGCAGAACAAAGTGGAAATGGGTCTAGATATGAAAAAGGGCAATGAAGTTTAACTTTGTGCAAAATATGTGAAGCCAGATATAATAATCACAAGAAGAGGAAGAAGAGGAAGGAAGAGGAACAGGAAGAAGAAGAAGAAGAAACAGTCAGGAATGAAATGAAGAGTCAAGAGAAGCCAATAAACAGATCTTAACTAGAATTTGGAATGAAATGAATACAGAAAACCAAGTTTGGCCGAAGTTAACCTGGAAGCTCTGTGGCCCGTGTGTCACTCTAGAACTAAGTCTAGGAGCCTTACTCCTCTCCCTCCTCCTCCTCCCTCCAGAGGCGCATGCGCAATGAAGCCTTTTTAGCCTGCAGTTTGACACCTTAACTGCCATGGTGCAGGCTATGGAATTCTGGGATTTGTAGTTTTGTCAAGCATTTAGCCTTCTCTGACAAGAGAGCTCTGGTGCTGCAACAAATAAATATCCATATATATATATATACATACATACTATATGTGTGTGTATGTATGTGTGTGTATATATATATATATATAAAATACACACAGACACATATATCTCTATGGCGATTTCTTAGTCCTGCTAAGGCCCAGCCCTTGTGCCAGAGAGCATTTGCAAAAGAGCTCTCCAGGCCAAGCTGGGCATGGGAAATGTCAATTGATTGAATGGAGCTCCTGGCCCAGGAGAAGCCGCCTTGCCGGGTCTCTCTCCTCCAGGTGCAAAGGCCCAGGGGAGTCCGTCCCATTGGCTGCCCCTGGAGGGCGCCCTGAGCAGCAGCAGCAGGGCTTGGCTTTCACTGGATGGCAGTCCCAGGAGAGAGAAGGCAGTCTGCCCAAAGTGCTGTGGCCATGGATGATGGGAATGGCAGTCCCAAGGACAGAGACCATGGGCGTTGCAGTCCCCCTTGGAAGAGGCCAGGGCTGGGCTGGGCTGGGGATTCTGGGAGCCTGAGTCCCTGCAAAAGGAGGAGAGAGCTGCAAGGTCTGGGGCCGCTTTGTCCACTGGGGGGCGCTGCTGCTGTTGCTGCTGCTGCTGCTGCTGCTGCTGCTGCCTGGGTCCGGACCGGACTCTGCCTGGAGGCAGGCAGGCAGCCTGGCCTCCTCCTCCTTTTCCTTCCTTGGCTTTGCAGCCCGAGAAGAAGAGCCAGTCTCAGTCTGGCGGCGGCGCAGAGAGAGGCGGCAGCGGCAGCTCCAGCCACGTGCCCCGAGGAGCCTCTCTCTCTTCTGTTTGGAGGGGACTGCAGCTCCCATCATCCCCAGCTTTGGAAGCAGCCGGGCAGTGCCAAGGTCTCTGCTCCGGAGGAGGACTAGCGCTCTGCCAGGAGAAAAAGGAAAGCAGGAAAGACAGGAGGGAGAAAGAAAAGCAAGGGAGGAGAAGAAACTAAAGCCCGCCAGCCGAAAAGGAAGGAAAGAAAGAAAGAAAGAAAGAAAGAAAGAGAAGGAAGGAAGGAAGCTAGAAAGAAGCTAGAAAGAAAGCAAGGAAAGAAGGAAGAAAAGGAGCACGGAAGGAGAGAAGCAAGAAGGCAGGCAGGCAGGAGAGTCCTTTGCCGGAGGCTGGGCTCCTTCTCCCGGGGCGACTGCCGCTCCCATCATCCGCTGGCCTCCTCTTGGGGGCGATGCTGGGCCCGGGGTCCCGGGGCCCCTGAGCGCCATGGGGCTGCCAGGCTTGTGCGGGGTCCTCTCCTGGCTCCTGCTGCCCCTCTCCCTCTTGGCAGGTAAGCAGAGGGGGGCCGGGGGGACTGCAGCGCCCATCATCCACTCTCTAGCCAAAGGGACCAGGGGCAGGCCAGTCCCTGAAGCTTGAGGAGGAGATTCCCATTGGGGGGAGGGGGGAAACTAACTGCAGCTCCCATCATCTCGCCTACCTAGCCTAAGAGGGGGAAGTAGTCTTTTGGTATTGCAAGCCCCATCCTCCTTTGCCCAGGGACCTTAAGGGGGAGTTTCTTTTGGTATTGCAAGGCTCATCTTCCTTTGCTTAGCCAACATGCTCAAGGAACCTTAGTGGGGAGTTTCTTGTGGTATTGCAAGACCCATCCTCCTTTGCCTATCAAAACCCAGGGGACCTTAGGGAGAAATGTCTTTTTTGGTATTGCAAGCCCCATCTTCCTGGCCAACATGCCCAGGGGACCTTACGGAGAGGTTGGTTTTGGTATTGCAAACCCCATCGTCCTTTGTCTAGCCATTATGCCTGGGGGTTTGGAGTGAAATGCCTGAGCCTTCCTTATCATCCCTTTGGCCTCCTCCTTGTGCAATTCCTCCCTTATCCTCCATTGATTAATGACTTGTTCCTTTCATGGATTCTGTCGCTCCGATTGAGAGATATTGATCGGAAATTGGCCATTCTTTCTCATATTTATGTCTCGTTCTGTCTCTCGACAAATACGTCAATTTGTCTCTTTCCATCCTATCATATACTTTTATGATCCAGTCTCTTGCCACGATTATCATGATATTTCCCTATTTCCGTTCCAGTTCGGACTACGTCTCCCTTTAAGCCCTTTGCGACGGAAAGACATAGTTTTGCGTGAGTCCTCTTTGAGAGTTCCTATTATATTTTGCTTTTTGGCAGGAATCGGGGCCTGAAATTCCTAATGAAGGAGGAAGAAGAAGCCAGTGGAAAGTCACTTTGCCCAGTTGCAAAATCCCATTTTCTATGCAGAGCCGGGAGGAAAATCCCCAAATGCATTTATTGCAAGGATCTCCTTCGTAATTATTAATGATCGGGATATCCTTCGTAATAGAACCCAATACGGAAAATAAAACAGGGCAAGTAATAATTCATCCGAGATCCTTAAAACACGCCGTTGTCATTCATTTCCCTCGAGTCGGTCCTTAAAACAGAATAACATTAAAAATACTATATAGATGTCTGAATACTAACCATTTTACAAGTCTTGCAACAGAGAATATAAACTTTGCATCCATTTCTGTTACATGTTTATTAGCGTCCGTTGGTAAATACATCAGGAATCGTAGGTCCCATAATTCCCCAGCCAGCCACTGACCATGCCAACTGGTGCATTCTGGGATCTGTAGTCCAAAAAAGTAACATGGCCCAGCCCTATTCGTGACTGATCCTCGCAAGGGACTTCTCTCTAATTCAGATTATACAAAAAGAGATTCCGCCTAAACATTAAGAGACACTTGTTTTTTGACCTCCAAGGCTGCGTCTGCACTGCAGTTATAATCCAGTTTGACGCCCCTTTAACCGCTGTGGCTTGAAACATTGAGCTTTCTTTCTCAGAGAGGTCTGGTATTCCATAGCATTGAGACATAGGTATTAAAGTGGTGTCAAACCTGATTATTTCTGCCATGCGGACGCTGTGGAATGGACTCTTTCAAAGGGACTTAGAGGAGGAGTGCTTTAGTTGTGTATATCTTGCCTTTCTCCCAATATAGGGACTCAGGTGGGGTTGGAGTAGATGACCCTTCCGACTCTTTTAAGTGCGCATTAAATCCGTTTGACACTCTTTTAACTGCCACGACTTGTATGTTACAGAGAATCCTGGGATTTGTAGTTTGGAGTCTACCTGACGCCTCGCCAAACTACAAATGCCAAGATTCAAAGTGGTGCAGTGCAGCTCCATCCGAAGAGTCTGTGGCTCTTCTTCTCCAGAGGAGATTGCAGAGAAGCCATTATGGCAGATATAGTTCTTTTTGTGCAAATTTTGGCACTCTTGCACTGTTTGGAGGCATGGATGGTGACCCCATTTTTGGCACATGCCAGTTGTGCCCTTTGCTTGGCCTGCAAGTCTTCCCAGCCTTGGGCCGCTGACATCCCACTCCGCCCACACATGCGCACGCCTTGTTCCCAGTTCGAAAGGTGCGTGCAGAAGCTGTCCTGCCAACAAGGAGGAGTTTCTGTGTCGACAGGCCAAGGGAAAGGTGTCATTTTAAAGCCTGGGGTTGTGTGTCCTTTTGGGATGGGTATGTTTGAGTGGACTTTGTGGCGTTTCCCTCTTCCTTTTTAGACCCCCGTCCCAAATGGGAGTTAAAGCATGGAGTTCTTGGAAGAGTAGGGCAAGAACACTTGTATCTTTGTAGTTGTTGTCACTGTGTGCCTTCAAGTTATTTCCAACTTATAGCAACCCAATTGTGGGGTTTTCTTGGCATGTTTCTGCAAAGTGGGATCCCCATTGCCATCCTCTGAGGCTGAGAGAGTGTGACTTGCCCAAGGCAAGTGGGTTGCCATGCCGGAGCCGGGACTCAAACCCTGACCTCCAGAGTCATAGTCCAACACTGGAACCACTATTGGAACCAAATGGATGCAATGCTGCATTTTGCTTTTTTCTGGGGTGGCACTCATGGCATTCACTGTGCATTCATGGCATGCTTTGTGTTGTGGGATGTGTCTTATGGTACAAGATGATTACAGGCGGGATATAAGAAAATAATACTAATAATTAATAATGATAATAATGATGATGATGATGCAGGATGATGCTGGCTCCTGTGTGTGGTTTGCAGACAGTTTATGGTAGTTTTTGACATATACATACACAAGACTCACATTTATGTATAAATATATACAGAGAGAGATATAAATGTGTTTCTGGGTTTTTTCCTTTCCTTTTTGCTCTGTTTAATAAAAGTGATTTTTGTAAATAAAAAAAAAAAGGTCAGAAAGTCCTTAAAGACGCACAGTTTTGTTGGTTGCAATGCTGCAGCAACAAACCACAGTTTCTCTAAGCAGCGTTCTCTCAGTGCGCAAGCGGCGATGTTCTAAAGGACTGCAACCCCAGAAATTTGGAGACCAAGGGCCAATTTTATGGGAGCACAGAAGAAAAACGTGTCCCATCATTCATAGCTGGTATGCAACGCCTTCCTCACTCACCCTATATGCACACAGACACACACGCAGACACACAACTTTGCCCTCTGAAATGTTGCGGCTCGGAAACGTTGACCGTTTTAGCCCTCGCTGCAAATCCGAATCCGACACCTGCAAAAAATCCCAGGAATTTGAAATATTCCTCTGGCTCAGAAGCAAAAGCTTTGTTTTTGGGGTGAGGCTCATTTCCTTTTTGCAGAAGAAATATGGCCAAAGTGTGCGGCTGAGTCACTGTTTCCAAACGACAAAAGACTTTTACCATGTTTGGGGGGGGGGGTTGGACAAAGCATTTACATAACTTACTAAAGTTGTCCTCGATGCCTTTCTTCCTCCTTCATTCAACATCCTGCTCTGTCACTTTCTTGGTCTGGATCACCTTTCCCCACTCCAACTCCCATCATCCCCAACCACCCTTTCAACACCCTGCGCTGCCAGTTTGCGAATCTTGTTCAGCTTTCCCCACTCCAGATCTCATCATCCCCAGCTATCATAGCCATGATCTGCTCTAGTAGTTCCCTTCCTTTCTCTTCTCTGCATCTAATGCAAAGGTGGGCAATATCAAATGGGACTGCAGGTACAAGCAGCCTTTGGGAGACTACATCTCCCAAAGCATGGGGATTCTGGGAATTGTAGTCTTCCTCCAGGGCACTTTTCCCAGCTGTAGGGGGGAAATGTACTTAGGTTGAATGAGAATCCTCACTGGGGGATTCTGGGAGATGCAGTCTCCCCAAGAACACTCTCCCCAGCTTTAGATAAAACCGTGCTTAGATTGAATGAGAATCCCAATTGAAGTATGCAGATTGAAGTTCAGATTTAGACATTTGCATTGTGCCACAGGGATCTTTTCTGTTTATTGCTAAAGATGATAATATATTTTTACGTTAACGATTTTTGCACGGTCCTTTGGGTAAAAAGTCGATGCATTCCTGTTATTTAAAAATGCACCTCGAACTGCATAGATTTGGGGTTCCTCAAGCGGGAGGCATTCCTGCTGCCACCGAAGCAAGATGGGACATGTTTTCTTTCCGCAGCCTTAATTCAGGATTATTCTGGATGAATAACCAGCAGCTTCCTCCTCTCTACTCCTGGCCCAGCCTCCTACTCCTGGCTTCTCATGTTGCAACAGCTGGCTGTCAGGAATTGTGGAACTGTGTGGCCCTTTGCATCAGGAATTGTGGAATTGTGTGGCCCTCTAGATATCCTTGACTGCAACTCCCAGCAGCCTTAGACAGCATTGCAAAGGTGGGCGATACTGGGAGTTACAGTCCAAAGAAGGCTTGCTCTCCTGTCTCCTCCTTTTGGGGATCCTGGGAGTTACAGTACTGTCCAACAATATCTGGTCTATTTGAAGTCCTTGCTCTTCTGTCTCTTCTTCTTTTTAGGGATAACGGGAGTTAGAGTCCAGCAATATCTGATCCATGTGAAAGTCTTGCTCTCCTGTCTCCTCCTTCTCTTTTGGGGGATACTGGGAGCTACAGTCCAGCAATATCTGGTATCAATGAAGGAGTCTTACTCTCCTGTCTCCTTTTCCTCCACCTTTTGGGGATGCTGGGGGTTATAGTCCAGCAACATCAGATCTCCATGAAGGCGTCTTGCTTACCATGCCTCCCCCTTGTGTTTCTGTTTTTGGAAAATCCCTGTGACGCATCCAGCCGGGCTGTTTTTGCGCAAATATTTAGCGAACAAGCAAACCCCTGGCTGTTCCTGGGCTGCGGCAAAAGTAAACTCAGGAAGGCTGTTGGAAACAGAGGCATCTGGTGTTTGGAGGAGGGCCCCAAAGGCCAGGCTCTGTCTCCTTCCAAAATGGTCCTGCCAAGTAATTGGGTTCATCCAGAACCGAAAGAACCGACCGGGCAGCTGTTCCGATGCAGAGCTTGGGTTGCCCAGTTGACTTGCAAAGTTTCCTTCGGAGTGCAATCCTAATTCGCTTTGCATTTTTGGATGGTAGCAGCAATCCATTCATTCTGGCCAGGCTGAATTCTTCGGTCAGGCACTTTGGAAAGGCCTGGTGTTTTGCTTCTGTGCTGGGAAATGAAGGAGCGGCAATCTCCACATCTCACACAGAGAGAGAGAGAGACTCTTGGAAAGCGCATTGCTTAGAGGAGTCCGAATGTTTTGGTCCTATTTATTTCATGTATTCCTTTAAATATTTTTCTCCAACTCACTATCATGAAATGTCAAGGTAGCGTTTGAATGAGTATGAGCCACTTAAAACAAGTTCAGTTAAAAACAATACAAATAGTATTGTCGTATGGCTTTGAGTGTTGGACTATGGCTCCGGAGACCAGGGTTCGATTCCCAGCATGGCCATAAAACCTACCTTGGATAAGTCACATACTCTCAGCTTCGGAGGACGCCAATGGCAAAACCTCCTCTGGATAAACTTTGCCTAGAAAGCCCCATGATGCATTCAGCTTGGGTTCGCCATAAGTTGGAAATGACTTGAAAACACATAATGCACACTTGGATAAGTCTCATGCTCTTGGCCTCAGAGGAAGGCAATGGCAAGAAAACCCTATGATAGGCTCACCAGAAGATGAAAATGACTGGAAAACACACAACACAACACAACACAACACACACACACACACACACACACACACTTGGATAAGTCACATGCTCTTAGCTTCAGAGGATGGCAAGAGCAAAACTCTTCTGAACAAATCTTGCCAAGAAAACCCCATCATAGATATAGATATAGATAATAAATAGATATAGATATAGATAATAAAGCAAACTACACATAATATATTCATTGCTGTTGTGTGTCTTCAAGTTGTTTCCAACTTAAGGTGGCCTTAGGGTCACCATAAGTTGGAAATAACTTGAATGCACACAACAACAAGCAACATAGTTGGCTTTATTATATTGCATATCTTTCTATCTGGATAAAGTGTTTCATTGCAGAGATGTATATTTGTGTTACTCCTTCCTTCTCCTCTCTGTGTGCGTTTGTTGGATTGTATGTCTTTGGCAGGGCTGGCGGCTTTTAGTGCTTGCAGAGCACCATGCGCTGGACACTGATGATGGCCCTGTATAAATAAATGATGATAATGAGGATAAGAGCATAAAAACATGTTAAACAATCCAGGTTAAAAGGGGAGATGGCTAAAACGGTTAAAACCAGGTACATGTGAATTAAAAAAGAAAGAAAGAGAGAGAGATTTGGGCTTTGGTAAAGAGTAGTGATTTAACTTGGCACCTAAAAGAGACCGCCTTCGGTGCCCATCGGTCCTCCATAAAGCAAAGAAGACCCATCTCCCTGTGCGATGATGTGTCAGTTCCACCAGTTCTTGGGTGGATACTTCCTAGCTGAGTAAATTCATTTAAAACTGTGTGTTACCAACATATTTGTGGTATGAGTGGTCTCCTTCCGCGTCCGGTTTGCTCTGATCGCACCCATTGCTATGTGAACACACTGTGCACAAGTATTGTATTCTCTTCCTCTGAGGAAGTGGGTTGCGACCCCTTGAAACGTCCTTGTGAAAATAAATTGGGAGGCTTAAAGCACTTTGGCGTAGTGTTTTTGGACTATGACTTTGGAGGTCAGGGTTCGAATCTTGGCTCAGCCATGGAAAACTACTGGGGGACCTTGGGCATGTCACACTCTCTCGGCCTCAGAGGATGGCAATGGCAAACCCCCTCTGAGCAAATCTTTCCAGGAAAGCACCATGATAGGCTCACCTTGGAGTCATCGTAAGTCAGAAACTACTTGAAGGCACACAACAACAACAGCGACAACAACAACAACAACAACAAGCAACAACTATTTGTACAAGTACTAACCATAGCTGACCTTGCTGAGCTTCTAAGATCAGATGGAAACTGGTGCCTTTAGGATTTAGAGCCATGTCTTTCTTGGAGAAAGTGGGTGAAGAGGCACTTCCTTTTCCAGTCAGCAGCAAGAGGGTGTGTGCGTGCATGCGTGCGTTTTGTTGTGTTGTGTCCCAGTGTGTCTGTCTCCTTCAGAGGGTGGAAGAGCAACCCTTGCACATTTACACAATCTATATGTGGCATCTTTTGTTATTGCACAGAGGCTCTTCAGCTGAAATGGGGTGATGTCTTGCGATTTCATTTCCTGGCCCAGTTTGCTGCCAACATGGTCACGGTTTTCATTTGCGGTAAAGTGTACCATTGCAAGGTGTGGGTACATGTGTGTGTGTGTTTACACACTTCTGCAGACCCAAGGGACTTTTCTGTGTGTGGTTTACACCCACCTCCATCCAAGACTTCATCCCTGGCCTGGCAAAACGTGGGCCTCCTTGTCTTTTTCTGCCTTAATGCAGCGCTGAGTTTCTGTTTGTGCCAACTTCTGCATCTCCCGCTCTTTTTGGTCCGGTGACTCATTGGAGTCTGCAGGATGTGAGAAGTTTAATTATAACTAACTGCGCCTGCAAATGTTGTCGTTGCGTTCTTTGGGTAGGAGCCCCGCTTTTATGGGCACTGCGCTCTCAAAAAGAAAATGTGGCTGGAGGATGACTAAAAACGATGCCACTCACCAAGAACAAGATTACTGTTTTAAAAAATAGAGTATCCCAGAACTTGGAGGCTGTGTTTTTCCCCAAAGTGGAAATCCCAGGGGCCATGCTAGTTGGGGGATGCTGGGTGTTGTAGTTTTGCAGAGTAACTTTGCCCACGCCATACTACTTTGTGAACAGTAAGAGTGAGAGGTCCAAGGAGTTTCAAAACTGGGTCCAGATGCTAAGTGAATTGCTACTAGTCTTGTTCTGAGCGTTGGGTCCCAGTGAAGATCCAGAGACAATTTATTTCTGCAGTTCAGAGTATTATAAAGTTGTGTATAAAGAGGCACTCTGCACATGCTTAGAAGGCCTGTTGTTGCTACTTTCCCATGCCCAAATCTTTGTGGCATTTCACATCATGGCCCTATAAATGTCAGAGCTGGAAAATGTGCCTTCTGTTTTGGACTATGACCTCCAGGATCTGGCTGGGGGATGTGGGGAGACGTAGTCCAAATAAAGGAACATTTTCCAAGCAAGTGTTGCTTTGAATTGGTCTGTAGATTTGCTCCTTTGCATTCATAGCCGGCCAGAAAGGTTGTGGGTGTCTAGGAGTGTGTATGTGTGTGTTTCTAGTGACACAGTAGCTTCTTTCTTTCAACTGTGCCTCCACCCTCCGATCCTATTATCTCTCCCTTGCAATATGTTTGCCCAGCCCAGCTGATGTTTCTTACTTTTACTTCATTGGCCTTGCCTCCCATCCTTCTCCTCCTCTTTCCTTTCTGGTGGTGCCCAAAACCTCCTTGGTCTGGCTGGGATGCCATCATTTTCAAATGCCTTCACAAAAAGCCCCCAGACCCAAACTTGGACTCTCCTACAACAAAACGTGTGCAAATCTTGGGAAAAGTTGAGCTGACTTGGTGGGAGGAAAAAGGAGGTGCGCTCTGTACAAGCTCAGAGGCGCTGAGTTATTACCCAGATTGTCAAGGAACAGATCGTTTGGGGGACGAAAAACCTGCTTATCTTGAACTGTTGGCTTATTTTGGTTTTAATACAGTGGGGGCCCTTGGTATCCGCTGTGGTTTGGTTCCAGGATGCCTCATGGATACCAAAATCCATGGATGCTCAAGTCCCATTATACAGAATGGGTTGTTGTTGTTGTTGTTGTTATTAATATTGTTATTACAGTGAGTCCTTGGTATCTGCTGGGGTTTGGTTCCAGGATTCTCTCTGGATACCAAAATCCGTGGATGCTCAGGTCCCATTATATAGAATGGGTTATGATTATTATCAGTAGTATTATTATTACAGTGGGCCCTTGGTATCTGCTGGTATCCACTGGACCCCCATAGATACTAAAATCCATGGATGCTGAAGTCCCATTATATACAATGGGTTGTTGTTATTATAATTATTGTTATTACTATTATTATTATTATTATTAGAGTGGGCCCTTGGTATCCGCGGGGGTTTGGTTCCAGGACCTGCCGTGAATACAAAACCCATGGATGCTCCAGTCCCATTAAATACGATAACGGTGCCCCTTATAGTAAATGCAAAAATCAAGGCTTGCTTAGTGGAATTTATATATTTTTAACATACTTTCAAGCCATGGATGGTTGACTCCGTGGATAAAAATAAATAAAGCTGTGGATATGGAAGCTTGGCTGCATTTTAAGAGGGGGGCTTTTTTTCCCCTGGAAGGAAAGACGCAGGTATTTATCTGAAGCCAGTGTGATGTAGTGGTTTGAATCTTGGACTACGACTCTGGAGCATCATTCCCTGTGGGTTTCTGGGAGTTTGAGTCCAACAGTCCAAAACTCAGGGTCATATAGCAAAGGATCTAAAGGATTGAAGCAAAGCAAAACAAAGTCTTTCCAAATTTCTATTGGAGGGCCATGCCAACCCCAGAAGCACCGGATGCCTGCATGCATGCTTTCTCTGCATTCTGCGTGCAGCAGCTTTCTATGAATTTGCTACAAATCTTGATTAACTGTATTGGTTTCCATTCACGGCCGGATGAGGATTGCTTATTAGAGGTATCTGCTTGTCTTGATTCTAGAGATGTGGTTTTTGTGCTGCTTTGTTCGCCTTCTTTACAGTGCAAAAAAAAAAATTGCATTTGGCGACGGCTGGAGCGACCAAAAATAATGGCAATGGTGAGAAGTTCTTGCATTTCCCTATAGTTGTTGACCGTCAAGGGATCAATGCAGAATCCCTTCCGTGGGATAGAGCCATTGTTAGGGTCATGATCATTTGCTCCATTTGATATCCAGTATACAGTTTTTCAGTCTTAACAGCACAGAGAGTAGACCAAAAAATTGTATACTGGATATCAAATGGAGCAAATGGTCACGACTCCAACAATGGCTTTATCCCAAGGAAGGGATTCTGCATTGATTCCTTGGTTGTCAGTAACTAAGGCTTTTAAGTCCTATAGCTCCAGGGGTTGCAATGGTGCAGCTCTCTTGTTGGACGCTATCTCCCATTAGCCCCAGTCAGCATAGGATGCTGGGGGATGCAGTCCACCAGGGCCATGCAATTCCCAACCATTGCAATAGCTATTCCAAAATAGAGTGGACCCATTGCATTGTCTGAACTTAATGCAAGCATTTCAATGCACTGGTTCTGATCTAGTTGGGGCTCGTAAACAGATTCAAGGGGATGAGATTTTCATGCGCACACCCTGCGCTGTGGCCTAAAAACCCCATGACCGTTTTTCTGACTCACATTCTTCAGCGAAAGGAAAGGAAGGGATTTGGGGAAAAGGTGAATCACCCCTTTCTTCTCTCTTTCTGTGCCATCCGGTTGCTTGGGTGGCACCAGCCGCTTGGCAATTTCCTTCAGTCTTTTTATTTTTCAAGCCATGGATGGTTCCTGGCTGCCTCTTTTTTAGGTGTAACCAGAGAGTGGCACAACGGCAGTGAGGCTGAGCCACAAACTGACCAGTCCTTGGTCCGTATCCCAGTTGGTGGCCTTGGGTAAACTGGCATCTCTCTGGTCTGTCACATAGTCATTATGGCCTACCCTCTTTAAACTCCATGCATTTTGCAGACCAGGTCTGCAAAAGTTCGTACTCAAATTTCTTTGGCACTGTTGGTCACCAAGGTGCTGCATGATCCCTTTGCATACCTTTTTATGTTGCTGTTGTTGTTGTGTGCTCTTCGAGTCATTCCTGACTTATAGCAACTCTAAGGTCTTAAGTACTCCTCAGCCAAGACTCTCAGGATGATGGGACATACAATGAGACCTTTAGACTTGTTGCTAATATTAAGGGCCAAAGGAGTGAACCAGATGGAAATGGGGAAATATCACCTTAGAAGATACGATATGATTTATGTATTTGTTTATGTTATTTGTCTTATTATGGAGACGTGTGTTGTTTGTGTGCTGTTTAGTATTGTTTTGTATTGCATGGATGTAAGGCCTCTGTTTGATTTCAGGTAATAGAAAATGTCTTAAAAGAAATGAAAGACATAAAATGGGTGAGAAACATGCTGGTGATTCATGCAAAGTCCCCAGACCGAAAGAGAGAGAGAGAGAGACTCATAGGGTTGTTGTGTGAATCATTTCCAGAAAGCGATGTCTGTCTTTGTGGAGGGATATCCCCAAAGTCAGATGCTGCTTCCTCCATAGAGCCTGGTGCAAAGTCTCCCCAGAGAGAACAGAGGAGGCATTGGAGACTTCTCTTTCTGAAAAGAACCCCATGCTTCTGCATGAAATAATGATAGTAGCAATGGCTGGGATCCAGTTGACATCTCGCTTGCGCATAGGTTAGCCTGTGGAAGCGGTACAAAATTATCGCCTGATGCAGAACAGCCACAGGCCATTGCAGAGGAAGAGTTGCGCATGGGAGTGCATTGTGCACAAGTGTTCGCACTTGTGTCTGGGTTAAACGGTGCAAAAACCTATCTCTGTTTTTATTTAAACAAGCCTTTTAAGATCCAGAAGGCTTGGTTTTATTGGGAGACGAGAGAGTTGGTCTTAGATTATTAATTTTAACTTGGTATGGTTTAAATGTTATATTTGTGTGTGTATATATATATATATATGATTTTAATTGTACATTTTTAATTGTTGTGTTTTATATATGTTAACTGCCTTGGGTCCCACTTTGGGAGAAAAACGGGATAAAAATAAAACAAACAAATCAATCAATATATGTTAAAAGGCTTATATCCACAGATTTCCTGGGATTTCGAGGCAACATGTAGATAAGACAATTAACTATCCAAATCGATTCCAGATTGATATAAAAAACCCTTAATGGATATTCTGTCTAAAAAATCAAATACAGAATTACTTAAAGATTGGGAAAGAGTTGTGGACTATACAAGGAAAAAATGGGGGACGATAATACTGATTAAAGATATATAAATATAATCAATCAATAAATATCAATATCTCACCTACTCCGATCAGGACCGAGGTGGACATATCCTCAAAGAATGAAAAATATAGAAAACGGATTAACTTATAAGGTTTTGCAATCCTTTACTTTTACAAGGGGTAAAGCAAGAGAGTAATAAAGTGTGTGTGTGTGTGTGCGTATAAGTTCTTCCATGAGCAATAACTATTTAACCAGAGGCATGCCTTTTTAGGCATGGGAGTCTGCATTTACAAGTGTCCAGCTGCCTCTGTTTCATGGCTCCTCTCCCGGGAGTTTGACTGTTGGTTGGCCTTTGCACTGAATTTTTGCTTTGCTTATTTAAATCATATTATTATTATTATTTCTGTAATTTTCCTTTCAATGCTTTCATGCACCCCTTTTATAATGCCTGGTCCCCCCAACTTCTCTCTCTCTCTCTCTTCATTTGGTGATTCCAGGGTCCTTTCCTTCCTTCTCTTCTGCTCTTGAGACCATCATCAGCGGACTTAGAATTGGATTAATTTTCCATAAAAACAGGATGCAGCGGCTGAAATGGACGGCTGTTGATGATTTATAATATATTTTTTCCAGTAAATGGAAATCTGGACACTGGCTTTTTTCCCTCCCTTCTTTTCGGGATAGTACTAGCTTGGCAAAGGGACGTTTCTCCTTTTCACTTTTTGGATGCAGTCCTCCTTTGGGAGCAGAGAAGCTCTCCGTCCGCCTTTTAATTTGCTGCCAAATTGGTTTTTCATCTGGACAGTAAAAGCCAATGGCAGCCTCCATATAGGTTTCTCCACTGCATTGTGCTTCCAGAGAAGTCAGGCTGCAATGCATCTCTTCTTTTTATTCCTCATTGTCACCAGATGAACCGTTTTGCCCTGGAAGAAGGAGAGTCGGAATTTCTAATCCTGGGCTGTGTCTGCACTGCAGAAATAATCCAGTTTGGCACCGCTTTAACTTCCATGGCTTAATGCTATGGAATCCTGGGACTGGGAATTGGTTGTGGGACCCAGAGCCTGCATCTGCACTGCAGAAATAATGCAGTCTGAGATTTCGAATTTGGTGAGATTTCTCAATATTGCATAGCATGGAGCCCTGGCAGTTAAAGCGGTCTCAAACTGCATAATTTCTGCAGTACAGATGCAAACCTGCTCTGTGGTAGAGGTGCATCTATACTGTAGAAATAATGCAGTTTGACACCACTTTAACTTGCCATGGCTTCATGTTAACAAATCCTGGGTAGTTTTGCAAGCCGACAGCAATCTTTGGTAGAGAAGGCTAAAGACCGTTGTTGTTGTTGTTGTTGTTGTGTGCACCTTCAGGTTGTGGCAACCCTAAGGCAAACCCATCATGGGGTTTTCTTGGCACGTTCCTTCAGAGGTTTGCCGTTGCCATCCTCTGAGGCTGAGAGAGTGTGACTTGCCCAGGGTCACCCAGTGGGTTTCCATGGCCGAGCCAGGATTTGAACTCTGGTCCGCAGAGTCCTAATCCAATGCTCAAACCACTACACCACACTGACTCTCCAATTTGCTGTTGCAAAACAACAAATCCCAAGATACCATAGGATGGAGCTACTGTACAATACTTAAAATGGTATCAGACTGCATACTACAACACTTAAAGTGGTATCAAAGTGCATTATTTCAACAGTGTAGATGCACTTTTGATGTTGTTCCAGACCTCCCCAAGGGTTATTTTGTGCTGAATACAGACACACGTTAGCATTGTAAGATAAGCCTTATTGATGGTCAGTGGTGCATCAGTATTGCAATGGTGTGATTGTTGGTCCAGTTTTGCCAGTTTGTTTCTCAGCTCCACTGCAGGCTAGTTTGGCGAAGGCTCAAGCCCCTCTTTTCTTCTCTTCTGGGGCACAAGGCAACATTTTGACACCTGTGCCAAATCATAGTTATTTAGTGTTGTATTTCCCCCTTTTTATCCTTCTCTTGGCGCTGTGGCATTTTGGGGGAGACTCGGTGCAAGAGTCTTTTGGCACCTGCGCCATTATATTTATTTAGCGTTACACTTTCCCCCCTTTATTCTTCTCCTGGAATTGTGACACAGGTTTCCAAGGTCCAGAGTCCGCTCTGCTAGACGTGCGAAGCTCAGCTTGCAGCTGGCTAGTTATATATAGAGAGCCCATGCGCAGAGGCCGAAGGCAAAACATGCGTGCACCGCAGCTGAAAGGTCAGCAAGGGCCGGAAAAAGCTGAAAGCGCAGGAGGAAGCGCAGGGCGACCATTGGCAAGAGCCGTAATTGGCGACAATAACAACAACATATGGGTCTCTGGACAGGGTCTGGGTCCATTTGGTGACGGTCAGCTGTTTGGACAGCTGGAAAAACAAAGCAGCTGTTTGGCATGAAAGACGTCCAACTCCAGTTTTCCTTTTGCTTGCAAAATGCCCTTGCCCCCTTGGTTGGCCAATGGGACCGTCTTTGGGGATTATGTCTCTGGCTGGATGCTCTGGTTGCAAATGCGTTCTTCTTTATTGGTTCTTGCCTTTAAAATAAATATTCATGGATTAACTGGATTCTCAACCCATCAGGATCCTGGGGGTGGATTTCCTTGGAGCGAACTGTCCACTTCTGCAAGGCTTTTCTCTGCCCTGAGTTGACTTGATTGTTATTGTGCATCTTCAAGTTGTGTTCTGACTTATGGTAACCCTAAGCTGAACCTGTTAACAGAGTTTTCTTGGCAGGGTTTCTTAAGAACAGGGTCACTATTCCCTTCTTCTGAGGCTGAGAGGGAGTGACTTATTTGCTCAAGGTCCACAGATAAGCCAGGATTTGAATCCTGGGCCTCATTCCCACTTACAAAAAAAGCAGTTTGCAATCTGAATTGACGTATCGATCGACAGCGGAGCGTGGTTCCCACTACATTTGTCCCAATCGCATTTTGTCCCTGTAAAACAACCCACTTGTGGTTCACATTCACAAATGAATCAGTTCAAAGTGGACCCGCTCCAGCCGGCTTAAGGGCAAATTTAAATCAATTCCGGTCCGCATCTGGTTCACACTTGTGCAGAATCGATGTATCCAAAAAGATGCGGAAGACATCAGTGTCAGAAAGACATGGGTTAAATGGTCCTAGCGCATGGCCCTCCTCTCCGAATTGCTTCAGCAATTTGATTTAAGGGGGAACCAGAGTCATTTGCACCAGTTCAAACGGAATTGCGATCCAGTTTAAAAGGTAGTGGGAATGAGGCCTTGGCATGATGTAGTGGTTTGAGCGTTGGACTATGATTCTGGAGATACGGGTTCGATTCTCAGCTCGGCCATAAAGCCCAATGGGTGACCTTGGATACGTCACAGTTTTCAGCCTCAGGGGAAGGCAATGGCAAACCTCCTCTGAACAAATCTTGCCAAGAAAACCCCAGGATAGGGTTGCCATAATGATTTGAAGGCACACAACACACATACGCTCCCAGAGTCCTAGACAAACGCCCAATCCTCTGCACTAGGCTGTGTCTCTCTTTAAAAGCAGTTGGCATAATATATTGTTCAGAGGAGGCTGGCCATTCCCTTTCTCAGGGACCAAGAGAGTGTGACTTGCCCAAAGCCAAACTGGTGCATTTGCAAGGCTGAGCAGGGATTTGAACCTTGGTCTCTTGGCGTCCAAGTGCAAAACTCAGACTACGGCACCATGATAGCTTTATCTTATTTTATTTTATTTTAATCCCACTTTTCTCCCAAGTTGGGACCAAAAGCGGCTCACACCATACACACCCACATATATATATAGCTTCCCCCTGAGTTTTGGTCTGCTAGAATTTCCTGCTGCACAGTTGTGCAAGATGCATTGCTTTGCAGAAAAGCATCCTCTCCCTTTGGCTTTTCCTCCAAGAGTTAATTGCCTTTTGCCTCATTTGTAGTTTGCAAAATTCAGATTGGTACAATGTCAACGCTTTTGGGGTCAAGGTACTCTACACTCAAAGTGCAAAAGAAGTATCAGTTTGTTTCTGATTATTTAACTTTTACTGTGCTAAAATAACAACATTGTGCACTTTCGCTGTTGAGAATCAGCATCTGGGAACAGTGTCAATGTCAAACCCATTTCAAACTCAGGTTAAAGCAACAAAATGTGGAAGAGTGAAAGTTGGGGATGAATGGTCCAGTAATGCATTGGAGAAACATCCAGAGTCTGCATAATTTTCCTGCACCTCTTTCTAGTAACAAGAGTAATTTGAACATAAAAAGCACCTGGTCCATCTTCAATTGTACAAAAGCATCCTTAGGGACCTGGAGGCAATTCTGAATCGCCATAGATGACCAGATTATAAGTGGATGGCAGTGAAGGACGGGATTAAGACAACAAATAGGATCTTCTTTCTTTCTGGTGTCACGGTTTGAGTGTTGAACTACATTGGAGACCAGGGTTCGAATCGTGGCTTGGCCATGGAAACCCAATGGGTGACTTTGGGCAAATCATACTCTCTTAGCCTCAGGATGGCAATGGCACACATATACACACACACACATCAAGGAAACATCCCAAGAAAACCCCATGATAGGGTCATCCTAAATTGGAAAGGACTTGAAGGCACACAACAACGAAGAACAAATGTTGATATATGACAACCCCATATAATTCCATAGGGCTTTCTTAGGCAAGGGACGCTCAAAGTTGGTTTTGCAAGTTCCTTCCTCTGAAATATTGCCTAGAGCTCCTGGGATTTGTTGGGGGCCTCCAATGCAAGTGCAAACCTGGGCTGACCTTGCTTAGCTTCCAATTTCAGATGGAAATCTGGTGCATTTAGGGTATTTATGTCTGTATTTTAATGTCCTCCTTTGGGGCAGGAATCATGGATGGCTGGCCTTGTCCTTTCATTTCCAAAGGTTTGCCCGGCAAAAGTGGCGCTGTGGTTTCGCCTTCCTTTCGAGCCAAGGCTCCGGCGCCTTTGATCCCTTTTCAAAGAAAGAAACGCCAACATCTGTCTTGGATCATATGACTGGGAAGGTTTGCGGGAAGAATTTAAGGTCATTAAAAGGAAAAAAGGTCAACTGGAATACTAGAATTTGAGGTTGGCTAGGAAAAAGCCAACACAGAACGGGTCTGAGTCTGGAAGTCTCTGCTTTTCTGTTTTGAAAAAGAAAACCATCTCTCCAATTGTGAGTTGCTTTGGACTTTCAAGACACTAACCCACCACCGTAGCATTATTTTTGCCCATCCTCTTTGCTTGCCTTCCTTGACCTTTATTGCTTTTTCTCCTTTTTCATTCCTTCTGCAAAATCTGAGTTATTTTCTCTCTCCTAAAAGTCATATGACGGCTCTCGAGACAATCGTTGTCTTTGTAAAAGAGGTACGTCTAGCCTCTCTTTCCCTGCCTTGTCCTGGGTGTCTTGAGACTGGTTTCTTTTAAAGGGTGCCAAGTTCAACCACAACCTTTATTTATTTATTAATGAAAGCCTTTGGGGCCTAATTTACTTTTCATAATGTAATGTACGCTTAGCTTTAGCCTTTTAAGCTGTTTAAATTTGCTGACTTGCTTAGTAGGTTTTTAACCTGTTGAAATTATTATTTTAAAAAATGAATGCTTTAAACCTGGAACTGTTTTAAACTTGTGTCGTCTTCCTTGTATGTTGCCCTGAGATCACACAGTACACGACACTATATATATATATATATATATATATATATATATGGTTCCAGGATCCCCCATGGAAACCAAAATCCACGGATGCTCAAGTCCCATTATATGCAATGGGATATTATTATTATTATTATTATTATTATTATTATTATTATGCACCCGGAAACATCACCCAAGGAGACTTTCCATTGTGTTTTCTGTAACCGGACCTGTTTATCCTGGATTGGCCTTTTTAGTCATCAACGCGCTTGTACAAAACGCGGGATCATGAGTCCTTCCTGAATCTTCATTCGGGAAGCAAAGCCAGAGAGAGCGAGAGACAGTGGGCCCTTGGTATCCTCTGAGGTTTGGTTCCAGGACCCCAAAATCCATGGATGCTTAAGTCCTATCAAATACCATGGTGTAGTAAAATGGTGTCCCTTATATAAAATGGCAAAATCAAGGTTTGCTTTTAGGAATATATATATATGTATATTGTATGTATGTTCAAGCCATGGATAGTTGAATCCATGGATGAAGAATCCGTGGATACAGAGGACTGACTGTATCTTTTGTGGGAAAGGTTTATTCCTTTAATTCAAGTTCAAAGGCCAAGTTGTGTTGTTTTCAAGTCTAGGTTTGAAGTTTTAATTAAATGTATTCTCTAAGTCGGCTGCCTCTTTTGTTTTGAGCCGGAGAATAGCCATGAAGGCCCTGCCTGAGCGGCCGGTACAGAGATGCGTCCAAAAACTTCATTGTGTTACACTTTGCAGAGCAAAGACACAACAGCTCCTTCCCTTCTGCGTCTGTTGGGGGACGCTGGGCATCTCTTAGATGATGGATGGTGTTTACAAAGTGGAAACAGCTTGCAAAAAGCATGCCTTGTCCCATGGACAGCCAAATAGGAAAAAGAAATTGTTTTGTTTTGGCTGGAGTTTGAAGGGGAATTGTTGGCAGGCAGCAATTTTCAAGGGACTGTAACCAAAGCGGTGTGAGAGAGGAGGCGAGAGAAGTCAACGGTTGCGCTAGACCCATTGAACCCGCACCTTTTTAACGCTGATTTTTTCCAGTGTCTTTTTGGATAAATTGATTCTGCGCAAGTGTGAACCAGATGCGGATCGGAATTGATTTAAATTTGCCCTTGGGCCAGCTGGAGCGGGTCCATTTTGAACCGATTCATTCATCAATGTGAACCACAAGTGGGTTGTTTCATTTTATTTTGCAGCCAGAAAATGTGACTGGGGCAAACTTAATGGGAAGCACACTCCGCTACCAAACCGATCCATTGATTCGGATCGCAAAGCAATTTATTTGTAAGTGGGAATGAGTCCGTTCATAATGCAAAAACTGCCTCTGTCCAGGAATGTTTACTCACGCTTTTAAAATGCAATTGCACATTATGCTATATATTTTGGACTGACAGAGGCTAGGGAATACTTTTGCTACATTCTTAAAATGTTTACCCTGACATTTGGAGTGTTTTTAGATGCGTCAATGAGGTGGAGAACTGATCTGGAAGGTTGTCTCCATTTCCTCCTCTGATTCTTAGCACACTCCATTTGGGGATGCAGAGTACTTCTCCTAAATTTTATCTTGCTATCTTTGTTATTTCAGAACCGTGCAACTTTCGGACAAATGTGGCAATAGCTGGTGTTGCATCAGAGCATTCCTGGGGTTATCTTCTCTCTGGATATGGAAAGGGAAGGGTTCGCCAAGGCTTAATTTTGAGCAACGGGTTCAGATTTGGAAAGATCTCATCTCGGTCCCCGATTCGTCCAACTATTTTACTTTCTGGTCACACTCCTTTGCAGCAGAGAAGAATAATCAGGAGTGAGTTTGCAATAAATTATAATGTTAATCTGCAATCCAAAGTTACCTTGCCACTTTAGGCAGACGGCATTGTAGACCCAGATCCTTAGAGCTACATAACTCCCCCGCATTGTCAATAGTGGGTGAGTTTTAAGTTAGTTCTGGCCTAAGAAAACCAAGTGGTTTGGAGGATGTATTGGAATTTGTAGTGCCCAAACTTTGGTCCTCCAGGCGTTTTGGACTTCATCTCCCAGGAGCCCCAGTCAGCTTGGCTAATAGTCAGGGATTGTGGGAGCTGAAGTAGAACATCTGGAGGAACAAAGTTTGGGAACCACTGTTTAAGGCTGAGAGAGCATGATCTGCCCAGGTTTGCCATTATGCCATGCTGGCTCTTGGTGGTGTTGCCTGAATTCAAGTTGACTCAGACTTACGGTAAAGGGGTTTTCTTGGCCAAATTTCTTCGGAGGTGGCTTGCCATTGCTTTCCTCTGAAGCAGAGAGAGTGTGACTTGCCCAAGTCATCCTAGTGGGTTTCCAGGGCTTGAGCGGGGATTCGAACCCTGATCTCTACACTCAGATCTCTGCAGGAGAAAGAGCTAAAGTCCTTCCACTGAAATGATCGACCCTATATAGACGACTTGATACATACATGCGCAAGCGCACACATCCCAGGTGTAATGCCCTGTAATTGTGACACACAATGATTGAGATTCTAGTAATTACTATTCACACAAGGATGTCTTGTGCATTCTTTTTTTAAAACCCACCTGCCTGTTGAATGTGAGACAGTGTGATGTAGTGGTCTGAATCCCCGCACAGCCATATAAACCCACTCTCAGTTTCAGAGGATGGCTGTGGCAAACCTTCCTGGAGAAACTTGCAAAGAAAACCGCGATAGGTTTGCTTTAAGGTCGCTGTAAGTCGGGAATGATGCACACAGCAACAACAACAAGCCTGCTGAATGCAAAGTTGTGTTCAACGTCATATCTACCTCTGTACAATGCATTGGCACATAATGCTCATGTGTCTGGAGGAGAACATTATTGCTGACCCATCAGAGCAAAATCCCTCCCTTTATCTCTTGCTGAAAGGCCTTGGTGTTGTGTTGAAATGACCACAATGTGGTCAGTGTCACGGCACCGACTTCACAAAGGAGGCCAGCTGTCTGGGGCTGTTTGTTGTGTGTCCTGGATTGTAGAGGGATTTTGCTCCGTTTACAAAAAAAAAAGAGTATTTCCTGCTCCCTTTTCAAGCCTCCAAACTTCCACGCAACGTCAGATTTCTATGGGCCACAGCAGTGTGTGCTGCCAAGCTGGAATTTCACCATTGAGTTTGCGCAATCACGAACGGAGCTGAGGATTGTGTTGACAGTGTGCGCGATAGCATGAGTGGCACTATTTAGCTCCAAGGGGATTAAGGAGGGCTTAGACAGCCTACTGACAGTGACGCTATGGAGGATCTGTGGCAGCGGGCCAGGCGCTGGTTTGGGGGAGAAGACACAACGCCAAAAGCCAGCTCAGGTTGCCTGGTGTGCAGTTTGCTTGCGGCAGCAGCAGAGGAGGCAGATGAGCTGGACTTTTGGCGTTGTGTCTTTTCTCTGCAAAGTGTCGCATAAGGAAGTTTTGGAGGCATTCCAGTATACTCTCAGCCTCCAGAAAAGAAAAGAGGCAGCCAATTTACAGAATAAATTTATTTATTTAAAAGTATAGCCAAGTTAGTCGGCAGAATTAGTACGAAGAGAGATCTTGTCGCACCTTTGACACTATGGAGTTTATCACATGAAGGAGATTGGGAGTTTATCCTGTGAATATCCTAGGAAAAACTGCATAATTACGCATAATGATTTCACACGATGCTGCACAAAACCCGCCACTAAAGCGGTCACAAAGAAGCATTAATGCGCATCTTTTTACTTTTGGAATTTCAGCGACAATGTGTTTCCAATATCGCTTTATTTGCGCAATTGCATGTGATAATCATTTCTGCAATATATATGTATATACGTACATAAACACACATATACATGCACACATATGGTGAAAGGCAAGAACCCTCTTCTCTCTCAGCCATCCAGCTTTTAGTATGAGTCCAAATAGTTATGTCTGCTGGAATTGTGTACGTTCTTTGGCGTTGTTTTCCTTTGTTTCATCCTTTAGATCTTTCATTACATGCCCCTAAGTTTTACCCTCGCCTTATCCATGGTCATAACAAAATCCAGAATTATGGCCCCAAATCCTGCCCTTGACTTACGCATGAGGTCAACTTATAGTTGAGTAGTATATAAGGTATATTGTGCATTTTGGTTGGCCAATAAAGGTATCCCTGATGGATTTATGTAAAAGCCGAGAGCGTTCGTTGTGGATGACCTTATAAGCAAGAGCTGTCTGAAAGTTTCCAGGGACTGATAGAAAGACCCAGAAGGTTGCCAGCGGAGGCTGCGTTCCCTCTTCCCTCAAAGAATGCGTCTTGAATTTGCTCAGGAACTGACAAGTCCAGCTTTGCAAGGCTGCTTGTCTTCCTTCAAGATCTTGGGGACACAAAAAAGTCTTGTTTTCCCTGTTCTGTCCCCTCCTGCAGCCTTGAAATAGGTCTGCCAACCGCTTCTTCTTGTCGAACCAGTTTGTCCTTCCCATTTCGACAGCTCCCACCGTTTGGTTTAGAAGGTTAGCTTGGTGACTGGCGAGACTGAAATCCAACTTTTGCAAAATCACAGAACCACAGAGTCAAAAGGGAGCCCAAGGGGCATCTAACCAAACCCCTTGTTGGTGCAGCAATCTGCTGCTTAAACACCCCTGAAAGGTGGGCATCGAACCTCTGCTTAAAAGCCTCTAGAGTCCATTTCTTAATGTTTAGTTGTAATCTGCTTTCTTGTAATAATAACCCATTGCTTTGGGTCTGACCACCTTCTTTGTTTTTTGTTCCTGTGTGCCTCCAAGTCATTTCTGATTTATGGCGACTGTAGGACAAACCTATCATGGCGTTTTCTTGGAAAGGTTTGTTCAGAGGGGGTTTGCCATTGCCATCCTCTGAGGCTGAGAGAGTGTGACTTGCTCAAAGTCACATTATCTAGAGCAGCAGAAAACAAGCTCACTCCATGTTCCACATAATGACAGCAGTCAGATATTTGCCACTCTTGGCTTTTAGCGCATAACCAGAGGAAATGATCCATAAATACCCCTTTGATTTCTGTTCTGTGAAAAGCCTGGCTGGGGCAAGTAGTGGCTCTATGTATGTCTATGTGTGTATTTATGTCTGTGTGCAAGGGTCAGTTTGGCCATGGATGTGTATTTATATGTTTGTGTGTGTGTCTGCTTGTGAGTATACGTTAGCGTCTTCTCCAAAAGGATCATCGCACCATTCCTTAGCTGAACTTTGTTGTCGTGAATTGTTGTTCCAGAGTTGGCTTTAACTTATGACAGCCCCATGAATGAGAGACCTCCAAATCTTGCAAACTCAGGGCTGTGGCTTCCTTGATGGAGTCTATCCACCTGGAATCCAACCTTCTTGTTTCCTTATTGCCTTCCACTTTACCAAGCATTTTACTGTCTTTTCTATTGCGTCAACTCTTCTTATGATGATATGACTAAAGCATGACCGTCTCCATTTAGTCATTTTGGCTTCCAAGGAAAACTTGGCCTTGATTTGCTCTGCGCTCCAAATAGCTGCTTTCTTGCGCCACTTTGGAGTTTCTTTTTTAAGAAACGGGGGGAATTGGACCCTGGAACAAGGTGAGCGGAGGTCCAAATAACCGCCAATTACTGCAAAATGTGGGGTCTTCGAGAAAATAGTGGACATGACCAAATAAAAGCTAAAAGCACTCCTAGAAATATGAATTCATACTTCATAGTCATGCTCAAAAGTGTTTGAGTCTCTCATGTATGCATATAAGCTTTTTGCACACCAGATATTTTAATTCCATCCCCAAAATTAGATTAATTTATCAACTTGCTTTTCTCTAAACCTTATTGAACCTTCCCAATCTCTTTCCGTTTCTTCTTTATTTCTGTCTTTCATGAACGCCGTCAATGCATCTGTTTCCATTGCTTCCTCTAGTTTACTTAACCGTTTTTCTATTCTTGGGGTTTGCTTTTGTTTCCAATTCTTGCGATGGTAATTGTGTATAGAAGGATACATCTATATTCCCTTTCTATCCCTTAGATATAGAAGGATAAAGGGATGCAGATGAGTTTTGTTTGATGGGATTTGGATCATGAGATCGGGCAGAAGTGGGGTTCTGCTTGACCCTGCAGCCTTTCCCTGCCTTCTTGCCTCTTGCTTGCCTGCTGTCCCAAAACATTTGAGCTGCAAATGTTAGAGAGGTTTCCCTCCTTTTTAACAAATAATCTCTGCTTGGGGTGTCTTCCTCCCTCCTGCCTTTTTTCCATCCCCGGCTGGTTGTATAAACATCCCTCCCAGGCGATGGATGGCAGCCCCACGCTGCGTGTATTTAGATAGAGCTCTTTCCATCGGAGGAGACCTTTCCCTGCTATACGTAACTTGACAAGCGGTTTGCTTTTTGCATTGTGTTTGGTGGAGCCCTCATTATCTGGCAAGATCAGGTAGACTTGCTGCTTTTGCAAAAACCACCCTTTACTGCCAGTGCAAAATCTCTTCCATTGGGTCACCAGTATTGTGTTAGTTTATTGTTGTTGTTTATGCAGTGTATAGCGCATGGTGCGTTGCATGCTCTAAAAGACATACAGTCTAACAAACGCACCCAGAAAAGAAGGAAGGAGTAACACAGATATACAACGATGCGATCTAACAGTTTGTCCAGATAGAAAGAGATGCAATATAATAAAGCAAACAACACATAATATGTTTGTTTTTGGTGGTGTTTTATGCCTTCAAGTTGTTTTCAACTTATGGCAAGCCTAAGGCAAGCCTATTTTGGGGTTTTCTTGGAATACCATGCGCTGTAGGTTTGGATTTCACCTCCCACCAGAACCCCTGCAAAGAGTCGGGGATTCTGGAAACTGATGTCCAAAATACTGGAGAACTAAAGTTTGAGAACCACAGCTGTTGGCTGTATTGCCAAGGAAGGCAATAGCAAAATGCCTCCTTGCCTAAGAAAACCTGAAATTAATGGGGTTGCTATAAAATGAAAGGTAAACCTGAAGGACAGGTAAACACACATGAAGGAGAACATGAGAATTGTGAAGTGCACCGTTGGGAGTGTGGTGGTGCAGCAAAATGGCACATTTGCTTGCGCATGCACACACAGATATACAATTGGTCCTCCATTTTTGCGGGGGATCCGTTCTGGATCATGAAAAACGGAGGCTCGCGCATATTCAAACCCAAAGGCTTGAATGGGGTGTGCTGCTGGGCGGGCGTACGTGCCATTAAAAATAGTGAAGGTCATTCCTCCGCGGATATTCGATCCGTGAGTTAGCAGGGATGAATATATACACACACACACACACACACATACATACATATATGTGTGTGTGTGCGCGCGCGCCAAAACCTGGTTGGCTAATGTAAATTAACTTCGCGCGCGTGTGTGTGCATGGGTACATTTTGAGTCAGCAAGTCTTGGTGGCTAGTGGCCATGTGCCGCGTCTTGAAGCTGTCCTCTGTCGGCCTGTCAATCTCCTCCTGGCTTTGCAATCCAAAACTTGGGCAGCTATCTGATCTCTCTGCATGTGCCGTCAATCAGCCCTTTCTGTTTTAATCTTGGCAGCTGGCCTCATGCGTCTCCTGGAGCATGAACCATGCCTCTTTTTGAGCCTGAGTTGTTGTTATGAGACTGGGCATTTGGGAAGGAAAGTTGAAGTCTGCTGGCTCAAGAGCATCCTCTGAAGACCCTCACGTTGGGTTGTGATAAAGACACACTCCAACTGACCTAGCTTGGCAGGAACGGTCTCAATGAACCCTCTACCGTCCCATTTTTCCGGTTGCTTTTAAAAAGTCCTGGATTCTTTCTCCTCCTCCCACTTTCCTCCTTAGTCCTCCACTTACTTAAAGTTGCTGCAATCTGAGTTTTAAAAAGTATAATCTCACTAGCTCTGCATTGAGAGCTTTTAATGAGGCATCTGTACTGTACTCTTATTGTTATTGCCATGCTTTAAAATGATTTTACATGTTTCCAAAGTGCTGGTGTTTAATAGGGTAGTTTATGTAATTTTTAAAGGTCTTTTAAAAAACTTTTTATCATTAGGGTGTTGGTTTGTTTTTCAAATGTTTGCTGTTGTTGTTGTTGATGTGTGCCTTCAAATCATTTCTGATTTCAATGCTGTCAAGGGATTTTCTTGCAAGATTTGTTCGGAAGAGGCTTGTCGTTGGCTTCTCCTGCGGCTGAGAGAGTGTGACTCGCCAAAAGTTACCCAATGGGTTTTTTATGGGTTTTTCGGGCTATGTGGCCATGTTCTAGAAGAGTTTATTCCTGACGTTTCGCCAGCATCTGTGGCATCTGGCATCTTCAGAGAAGATCATCCCTAAAGATGCCAGGCACAGATACTGGCAAAACATCAGGAATAAACTCTTCTAGAACATGGCCCATAACCCAAAAAACCCAGAAAAAAACTATGGATGCCGGCCACGAAAGCCTTTGACTTCACATTGCCCAATGGGTTTCATGGCCGAGCTGGGAATTGAACCCAGGTCTCCAGAGTTGTAGTCCAATGCTTTTTAATTCATGATGTTAGCTGCCCTGGTTCCCATGTTGGGCGAAAGACAGGATGTTTAGTTAAAACAAAAGTATCTGGAAGTCCACTTGTTCTGTATGGCGGCTCTCAGTTCTCCTTCATTTGCCATGGAGGGGAAAGGCCTTTCGTAAGCAACGGTGAGGAATGCTGGGTGTTACAGTCCGACAGTGTCTGGGTTGCAACATCTCAGCCCCAAATGGCAACCTTTCCCCCAAGCTCTGGGAATTAAGAAAATGGAGCAGAGGAGCAGCGTAAAAGGAGTCGCACGCGCCTGGCTGCAAAACCCTTGCAACTCCTCCGACTATCCTCAAGAAACAAAGCTGGGCGAAGAGACGTGGGTGAAGTCATGGAACAAAAATGCCTCCTCCAGAGCCAAGGAAAGGAAGGCAGAGCTTTTTTCCCTTTGAGCGGAGCCTGGCTTCCTACAGTTTGTCTGATTTTCGGATGCTAGGATTCCCCTCCTGGTCTGGATCTTTGCTGCGGAGGCAGACTAACCCCATGCTAACCCCGGCCTAGATGCATGTAGTTTGCATTTTGGGTGGCCATCCAAACCCAATATCCGTTCCTGGGGGAAGATGGTAGCCGAGTGACATTGCAAATCCGTCCACACGGGAGCCAAGTCCAGGATTAGGTTGGGCGCAGGTTCAACTCCTTGGAGCATGTTTTTGTTAAGAGAACGTGCTCAATTTGTTCCAGTAGCAGTTTCAGCTTTCCAGGCTTAAGCCTCTCCAGTCTCTCATAAATCATTGTTTGGGTCTCATCATTCCTTTTTAATTTATCCGTTTCATATATATATATATATATATAATGCCAGCCACAGATGCTGGCAAAATATCAGGAATAAATGCTTCAAGAACATGGCCACATAACACTGAAAACCCCACCAAAAACTATGGATGAAAGCCTTCAGCTTCACATTAAAAATATCCTTTCTTTTCTCTAAGAAGTGTAGGACAGTGTTTTCTCCCTTCTCCACACTTTTTATCTTCACAACAACCCAGCAGTGTAGGCAAGGCATGGAAGAAGGGAGTTGTAGCCTAAGGTCATCCATGTTTCATCAAGGACTGTGAACCTGGGTCTCTTGAGCCATAGATCTAATCTACACTGTAGAAATAATCCGCTAAGGTTAAGTTTACACATCAAGGAAGAATTGCCACAAAGAATACAAACAACAACTACAGTTTCCAGGATTTCCTAGCATTGAGCCAGGGCACTTAAAGCGGCCTCAAACTGGATTATTTCTGCAGTGCGTTGTGGACCTCAGATTCTTGGTGTGGAACCGATGATCAGTAGTTTCCAGTTCTAGAAAGGATCCTATCACTTGCACCATAAAATATTGGTGCTTTTCATGGATCCTAGTGCTCCCTGCAGAGGAGGGTTGCGCTGGTTCTGTGCGCGTTTCCGGAGGAGCATTTCCACTGAATTTGTTTTGAAAGCTCCGCTGAGCGTTGTGTGCTTCTGCCTTCCTCCGGCCAAGACAGGAAAGGAGCTGCCCATTTCCTCCTTCTGTGCAAGAGAGTCTGGGGAGATTTTTGTCCCAATTCACTGGTCAAGGGTTCAGCGCTAACCCTATTTGGGCCTCTGTCTTTCTGGCTTTTTTTATTCATCTCTAGGAATTTGAAAACTTGGGTGTGAAACATTGCTAGGACATGTTGCATTTCCCAGAGATTATAGGTCGCATGAATCATGATGTCTAAGTGGGGTCATTTTTTTGCCCCGGGGAGATGCGGATCACGGCACTGATGCACATTGTATTTGTTGTTCCCATTACGTTTTGGGCTCATGAATCCCTTTGAGTCATTTTAACCCTTGTGTTACTCACACATGCCATTGTTTCGGGTTAAAATGGAGCTGCCTCCCTTCCTTCCTTTAATGATACAGAGCAATCTGAATTGATTCAGAAACATTCATAATGCCGACAATGAGGATGGATGTGGATCTCTCAGGGGGGGAAATCCCAGGATTGAATATCCTGAGTTAAGTGGGGGGGGGGGTTTGCCAGCCCCCCAAAAGTACCTCAAATGTATTTGGGACGTGTGTGAACACCAAGGATTCAACTCAGATTATTTTCATAGTCTGAATGGGCCCTAATAATAATAATAATAATAATAATAATAATTATTATTATTATTATTATTATTATTATTATTATTATTATTATTGTGTTCCGCTATTTCACAAGGAATCAAAGTGGATTCTAACAGTATAATTAAAACATCAACCAATTAAAAAATTACAATTTAAAACCCCCAAATCCCCAATCCTCCCCCCAATACCCAAGAGGTGCAAATCGGAGACGTAGATGTGTCAAGCCAGTTTGCAGAGGGATCTTGGTAGCACCTTTGAGGCGAACTGAGCGAAAGATGTTGTAGCATAAGCTTTCGTAGACTTGGTCTGTTTCCTCAGATGCATGGAGTAAATTGGTGCAAAGTTTATGCAGAACTATATGGTTTGCATTTCTGTGACTATTCATACAGTCTGATTCTAAGAGTCCTTTTTGGGCATCACTCCATGCATTTGCGAAAGGAGACTCCGGTGGTGCAGACTATATTTCAGAGGAAGGAACTGGCAAAACCAAGATTTCTTGGCTAAGAAAGCCCTAGGAAATTCATGGGATCCCCATAAATTGACCTGAAGGCGCATACACACACGTATATACTAATTCCCCCCAAACTCTCATTTTAGAAATCAGGACTGGATTCAGAGACCAATTCAGGGCCCAGGCTGCATGCAAGCAAGATTCAGGGCACAGCTTTTGTTGGTCACGATGTTGAAAAATTAGTTGCAAAATTAATTTTTAACTTTTTAAAAATGAAAAGGAACATTGTTACATTTAAAAGTGAAAGTTTAATGAATACTATTTGCTCATAGGAGCCAGCTTGGCCATAATGGTTTGGGCGTTGGACTGTGACATTGGAGACCAGGGTTCGAATCTCATGTTTTTGGGCCATGGAAACCCATTAGGTGACCTCAAGGCAAGTGACACTCTCTCAGCCTCAGAGGAAGGCAATGGGAAACCTTTGAACAAATCTTTCCAAGAAAATCCCATGATCGGTTTGCCTTAGGGTTGCCATAAGTCCAAAATTACTTGAAGGCACACAACAACAAGTTTGCTCATTACTTCTAAAAGTTTGTTCCACTTGGAGCATTTTCCTCCCAGTTCCTTTCTGGTTTTAAAGTTTTTAAGTTGTTTAAACATCTCTGAATAGCATTGTGCTGGTAACAAAGTTGTGCAATTATCTTTTGGGAACAAGTTAACCTTGATGCGCTTCTCTGGTAGCTGATGTCTTTTTTGCAACAGCAATGAGCCATACATCATTTTTTCAGAAAGTCAGGTTGCAAGCTCTGATCCGGAGCCCAAGTGGCGCATTGCCGAACTGTTGCGATCGCAAGACAAGGCCGGCCTTTCCTCGTCGCCGGGGTTTATTTTTAGGCAAAAATTACAGTTTCATTTTGGGAGTGAACAAAAAAAAAGCCCATCTGTCCAGCCCTGAACTTTGCAGAGGAATTTGGAAGAAGGGTGTGATACAGTGCCTCAAGGCAGCCTTGTGTAGGAGTTGTCCTGTATCCGCACTGCAGGAATAATCCAGTTTGACACCATTTTGATTGCCTTGGCTCCAACTTGTGCCATTCTGCAAATTGTAGTTTGATGAAACATTTAGCCTTCTCTGTCAAGGAGTTCTGGTGCCACAACAATTCCTCCCTACTATCCTTCCTTAATAATCCTTTCCTTCCTTCCATAGTATCCTTCCTTTACTAGTCTTCCGTAGCATCCTTCTTATCTCGCCTTCCTTAAGTAGGAGAAGACTTGGGCTTTTTGTCTCTTTTGGGAGGTCTCTGATGGCGGATATTGCTTTGGAGAGCAATGAAAGACCTTTCATAATGTGCCTCATTGTTGCTTATATTATTTCTCCTTTTATGGGTCTGTTTTTAACTGGTTTTAATTCTATTGTTGGTCTAATTATATTTTAAACTTTGGGGTGATTTCATTTTCTTTAGCTGTATCTGGCGGCTAAAAAAAGGCAGGGCATAAATAAGGATCAATGTCTTTATCTTTATAGTCACAGTCCTATGATGATGTCCGGTGAAAGATGCAGATAGGCCTTGCAGGTGGTTGTTCTTTATTGAGAGGCATCTTCCAGGAAAGCTAATTTTTCATCCTTTTGGTTTTGAAAATGCCATTCCTCCCCCCCAAAAGCCTTTGGAGCATCTCACTATCCATTGCGGACTTGCAAAACGATCCCCAGCGTCGGAAGGCCAAACCCTATAAAACCAGAAAGCTGTCTTGCTTAAGCTCCTGGTCATAAAGTTTAATATCCCTGGGAGAGCATGACTGCTAATAATAAAAAAACAAGGTTATTAGTGTTGCTTTCATGCATTTGTTTAGCAATGATAGTCATAAAGTGCCTTCCTGGGGCGCATCTCCATTGCAGAAACGATGCCGTTTTTGGCACCACTTTTCAGTGCTGTAGCTCCATCAATGAGATGTTGGGATTTGTAGGCTTGCAAGGTCTTTGTGCTTTGCTGACCAAGAGCACTACAAATCCCAGCATCCTGTAGGATGGAGCCATGGCAGATGGGCTAAGAAGACTCAGAGGCAGTAGAGCGGAGTGGTTGCAGTTCAAGGTGACGAGACACCCTCCTTTTCCAGGACTTGTCCTACATTTCCACTTTCTGTCCAGGAGGAATTCCAAAATGCCCTCCGTTTTGAGCATAATTGAGAAGCATGGATGTATAATTTATATGTGCATTTTTAGCTTTTGCAGTTGGCCCTCCATATCCACGGATTCTGTATCCATGGATTCAACCATCTATGGCTTGAAAATATTCAAAATATTCCAAAAAGCAAACCTTAAGCCTAAAAGAGCGGCAGGAAAGAAATAATTAGTAGTAGTAGTAATAGTAGTATTATTGTCAGATGCCATGGTGCAGACTATTGGTATGGCTCCTCCTGTCTCAACTCCTGCAAGATTTTCCTTAGTTTCTATGGCTGTATCATAAGTAGCAACACAAGTCTATGGCATTTTGGTATTCCTTGTCATAAGCTGTACATCTACGTTGCAGAAATAATGCACTTTGGTGACACTTTAAGTGCTGCAGCTCCATCCTATGGAATCCTGGGATTTGGAGTTTTGCAAGGTCTTTGCCTTTCTATGCCAAAATATGCTGGTGCCAAATCAAACTACAAATCCCAGTTTTCTGTAGGATGGCAGTTAAGCAAACTGCATTGATTCTGCAGAATTTTGCATTAATGTCAAATTGTCAAGGATTGTTTTGTTTCTTGTGTTGATCCTCGCTCTTCTTTTCTCTCCTTAGCATGCCTCTTCCGGTTCAACGGACTCTCCTTAGTATACCTTCTCTACCTCCTTCTCTTGCCGTGGTTCCTGAGCCCCACTGAATGCACTATAAAAGGTAAGCCGTCTGTATTTTCATCGCTTGATTTAGGGAGTCCACAATTGTCAGCTTTGTGCAAAGATAATAATAATCTGGGCTCTTCTGTAGTGTGTACATTTTCATGTTGGTTTGCTTTTTTTCTTTTTCCATGTTTCCACAGTTTGGAAAGCAATGTTATTGTAAGCTCATATTCCACTTTGATTTTGTATTTGGAGATAGAAAGTCTTGAAGGAAAGCAAGGCGGAAAGTAGAAAGTGTAAGGAGCGGACGTCCCAAGGGATCTGGGGATGTTTAGCCTGGAAAAGAGAAAGTTAATGGGAGACATGATCAATATTGTTTAAGTATTGGAAGGGATGTCATATTGAGGAGGGAGCAAGCTTGTTTTCTGCTGCTCCAGAGAATAGGACACAATGGGACAATGGGTACAAACTACAGGAAAAGAGATTGCAGATTCTTCATTATTCCCAGATGAATAAGCAAAGGTTAAGAGGTGATATGACAGCCCTGTTTAAGTATTTGAAGGGGTAACATGTTGAGGATGGAGCAAGCTTGTTTTCTGCTGCTCCAGAGAACAGGACCCGGAACAATGGATGCAAGCTAAAGGAAAATAGATTCCATCTAAACATTATGAAGATCTTTCTGATAGTAAGAGCTTTTCGACAATGGAAGAGGCTGCCTTGGAGAACGATGGAGTCTCCTTCTTGAGGGGTTTCAAACAGAGTTTGGATGGCCATTAGTTGGGAGTGCTTGGATTGTGTCTTTGTGCATGGCCAAATGGAGTTATAGTTTTTTGTGGGTTTTTTGGACCATGTTCTAGAAGAGTTTATTCCTGACATTTCACCAGCATCTCTGAAGATGCCAGCCACAGATGCTGGTGGAACGTCAGGAATAAACTCTTCTAGAACATGGTAACATAGCCCGAAAAACCCACAAAAAACTATGGATGCTGACCATGAAAGCCTTCGACTTCACAAAATGGGGTTAGACTGGATGACCATTGGGGCCTCTTCCAACTCTGAGATTCTATGAACCCCACAGAAAGACCTGGTATCTTTACCTTCTTGTCCTTGACTTTGAGATAGTATCATGGTTTGGAGTGGATGGGTATGCTGTGAATTAAAAGAATATTCCCCTCTAGTTGGACGTATTCAAACAAAGGTTGGAGGGCCACCTCTTTAGGAATGGATCCCTGCATTGCAATGGTGGCCTTTGGGAGTCCCTTCCAATTCTGTGACTCTATAAAATTCTACAAAGTAGGGACAATGCAATGCAGGGGGAGAGCTATAAAACCGCATGCTGTTCCTGGCTTGCTCCAACATCTTGCTCCTTTTCCGTTCGCTGCTGATTTTGGAGCAGAATGGCAGGATCCCCAGTGAGCTCTGTTCCCAAATTCCCCTTTCTTCCTCCGTTTCCCCACCCATTAGAGCTAGGAGTTGGTTTCCTTCCTGGCAAGCCTGTCCCCAGGGTCTCTGGTGGAGGTATTTTTCTTTGCTCTGCGTTCAGTCGCTTCCCAGCTGGCCTTTGGCTACCTGCCACTTGGCCATCTCCGGTTTCTGATAGGAGAGATGTCATAAACCCTTCCTGTTTTGGAAGGACAGGGCTGCTCTGCTCTTGCTGAAAGGATTGCTTTTGCTAGGAGTTGGGCCCACTCAGGCGGTCATGACGCAATTGTGTGGCCCTCCAGATGTTGGCATCTGCAACTCTCAGCATTGCTCACCATGGGCTCTGCTGGCTGGGGCTGCTGGGAGTTGAAGCATCTGCCGGGCTGCACACTTTCCTAGTCCTGAATGGAGTATAAACCTGAGTCCAGGAGCCCTCTCACTCTCCAAAGTCATAGTACTGTGATTTCACTTTAACTGCCAGGGTTACATCCTCTAGCGAAGCAATAGAGCTCTCCGGCTGAGAATAACAACTATTCCATCCCTAAACTACAAATCCCAGGGTTGCATAGGATGCAGTCACGACAATTCAAGTGAAATCATAGCACTATAAATGTGTCCCGTGAAAGGGTCCGAAGTGAGAGCTGCAAATGGATTTGCATCCAGGTCATCATACAAAATGGATAAGCAAGACAAGGAGCAGGAACCTGAAGACTATTGAGAACGAATATTTCAAAGTACAGTCAGCCTTCCCTTTTCACGGCCTTGGGATCCGTGACATTGCTCTTTGCGGATGGCGATCAGGGAGGGAACAAAATGGTGTGCATGCTGGAGTGTGTGGCCATTGAAATACATGGGACCCCAATACTGGTGAATTTGCAGATTCGTAGGGGGTGGGTGAGTCCAAAACAGATCCCCCACGAATCGGAAGAGACGATTGTAAAGAATTTCTGTGGCTTGTCTGGATTAAGTTCACCTCTGCTCAGTCCATTGCTGACAACAGTTGAAAGAGTGCAGAGCTGTTTAAAGAACATCCATTTGCAAAGCAACAACAGCCTTTATTTCAACCATAAGTCTGCCCAGATTGTGGGAATGTGGCCCACGAGACGTGAAGGTGAAGCCTTGCTCCCTGTGGGGTTGCACACCCCTGCTTTAAGCTTGAGGCATTGCTTGAATGACTTTGCTCCCTTGTTCTGTGCAGGTGGGCATGTGCATGCATAAGTCAGGCTATGCATGCAGGGCCAAAAGGTCAGCATTCGGCAATGGACAGACTCCACTGATAGTGGTAGAAGCAGAGTTGCGCAGATGTCATGCTCATCCGTACCTTCTCTTTGCAAGTTACGCATTGTGCAATGTGTGCTGTGGTTGCATAGCCTATGCTTTGCATTATGGTTGTGCATCCTGTACTTTGCACTGCCATTGTGCATGATGAATTTGGCATTGTGCAGTGGCTTGCAGGCATGGACATTTGTTGTTCAACGCCGCTGTTCTGCGTGAGGGTCACATAGCATTTATGTAGTACATTTCTGCATGTGGGTATTTACATGGTGTTAAGAGGGATGGGTGATCTTGGGCAAGTCACACTCCCTCAGCCTCAGGGGATGGCAAGGGCAAACTCCCTCTGAAGAAACCTGCCAGGAAAACCCTGTGATAGGTTTGCTTTTGGATTGCCATAAGTCAGAAACAATTTGAAGGCAAACAACATGCAAAAGGGATCATGGTTAGGGGCCTTCAGGTGTGCACATCCCCTCCACAGAAGTATCCACAGCTGCCTGACAACCCAAAGATTGCACAGTGCAAAGGGAATCTGTCCCAGAGAAAGACCCAAAGGCACCCACAGAGTCATACCTGTTGAACCCCAGACAGAAAGTAGGTTTTGCACACTTCCCTTGTGGTCCACACCACGTCCTTGTGTCTGCCTCTTCTTTGACCACATTGAACCTCGAGTCTCCTTATAGCCTCTCTTCCGTCCACCCCATACTTTGGGCTCCCACCCTTTGCCCTTTGCAGGTATATTTAGCCAGAGGTGTGGGGCACGAACAGTGCTAAAGAAGGCACCATGTCCTCAGCTCTTTCCTCTTGTGGTCTCCCCTCTCCCCCAGTTTGGCTGTGTTCGTGGTTCGCTTGTCTTGCTGCTGTTCCCAAGTGGGAAACGGAGGTTTAAATTAAAACCGAGGCATCTCTCCCCCAGCTATCTCTTCCTCCTATTCATAGCTGCCTTGCTGTGAATGAATGGGTTCTAGCTAACAGAGAACGCTTAACCAAGAGAGTTCAAAAATGAGTTGGCAAAGGGCAGGGGAAGGAGGGCATGATGCTAAAACGCTTGTGGGCGGTTGCTTAAATCTTTGCTTTTTCTCTCGTCTCCTTGCCCTGAAATTGCTCAACTGAAAAGGACATTGGGAAGTTGAAGGCTTTCATGGCTGGCATCCATAGTTTTTTGTGGGGTTTTTGGGCTGTGTGGCCATGTTCTAGAAGAGTTTATTCCTGATGTTTCACCTGCAACTGTGGCTTTGGCATTTTCTGAGAAGTCTCTAAATTTCCCTAAAGATGCCAGCCACAGGTGCTGGCAAAATGTCAGGAATAAACTCTTCTAGAACATAGCCACGTAGCCCCAAAAACCCACAACAAAAAAAGGACATTGCACCCAGAGTGAGAGAAAAGCAGGGAAGGGTCCCAGGCTCACCCAGGAGGTCGTTTTGAGCAGATGAGGGTGGGATGGTTGGATCTGGGCGGGCGTGTGTGTGTGTGTGTGTGTGTGTATTCAAGTTCCACAAATCCCCCCCCCCCAGTCCAGCAATGGACACAGATAGTCCAATAGCTCAATCTGAGCTTGGGAAGTTAAGCGCAAAAAACACCATTTAATGTTTTTCAAGTGCTGGGTGTGATTGTATGAGACACACTCACATGTAGATATATATATAATATCATAGCATGAGAAGGCAAGACACTGGACAGGATCCCGTGGGTGTCATGCACACGTTCCCTTATGGAAATGGTTGGATATTTTTCTTGGAAGCGGAATGGATGTGTTCGGTTCAGGGTTGTGGAAGTGGAGTTGCACATGTGGTTCTGCATGGACGTGTATGCCTGTGAATTGTGCATGGATGTACATGTGCATTTGGTAGTGCGTTCTGTTGGACATTTGGTGTCTTGGTCCAGTTGCTCAAGGGTTATACAGTGCAATTAATGCCTAACTCTGCTTATGGAAATTTATGCTCTCTGTGTATATGTACCTTCAAGCTGCCAGTCGATGTATGGCAACCCCATGAATTTCACAGTGGTTTTCTTAAGCAAGGAATCCTCAGAGCTGGTTTTGCTAGTTCCTTCCTCTGAAATATAGCCTACAGCTCCTGGTATTCATTGGCTGTCTCTCATCCAAGTACAGGCTAAGTATTCTGAAATGTGAAATACTCCAGAATTGTCCATATGGGTTGCTTTCTGACTTTCCTATATTTTAAGGTACACAAACGTTGTTCCATGCACAAAATTATTAAAATTATTGTGTACAAAATTACCTCCAGGCGATATGTATCCTGTGTATACGAAACATAAATGAATTTTGTGCTTAGACTTCAGTCTCATCTCCAAGATAATCTCAATATGTATATGTTCATAAAACCGGGAAGGGGGAGCGATCTAAAATACTTCTGGTCTCAAGCATTTTGGATCAGGGAGGCTCAGCTTATACTCGCCAAGGCTTAGCTTCCAAGGGATCTGGTACCTTGAGGGCATTTAGACCCTAAGAGTCCATTCACCATTATTTGTAGCTCTTTGGGGAAAAATCCATTTTTTCCTCCTGCCCCAAATCTCTGCTGACCCCCCAATTTTGTCTCTGATCTCTCTGACAGATCCATAACAGGAGCCATTGTTAATGGCGCTGCCTTTTTAAATATTTCATGGCCTTGTGTGCCATCTGAGCTTTCTTCCCGACAGAGACCTGAAAGGCAAAAAAGGAGGGAAAACAAGATTTTGGGAAGGATGGTTGCTCTCTGTAACCTTTCCTCTCCTTCCTGGCTGCCATCGGTGGTCCTCTCTAGGGATGCTGGACGGCTGCTGTTGGAAAAGTCTCTTCTTTCTCTCTTCTTTGCTCCTTTCTCTCTTTCCACCCTCCTAAAAATCCGGAGAGGAAAATGTGAGCTCTCTTTCTCCTCTTCCCTCCCTTTCACACATTCCTCTTGTCTCTCCTGGAGGCAGCACTCTGAGATTTATGAGGCATGCCCAAGGAGGGCAGGGGGTTTTGGAACAGCATCTGGTGGAAGATCTGACTCCCCTCCTGGGCCGCTTTTCTTGGGACGCATCCGGGTGGAATTTTCCATCCGTGGGCAGCCACAAAGGTGAGCCGCCAGGAATGGAGAGCAAGGCTTGCAGCCGGCAGAGCTACATCCTTGCAAAGCAAAGATATTTGTGTGCATGTGTATGCCTTGCGATGCCTGAGCCAGGTTTGATCCTGTGCAGCATTAATGCACAGAGCCAGCATGGCATAGTGGTTTAAGGTTGGACTATGGCTCTGGAGACCAGGGTTCGATTCCCAGTTCAACCATGGGACCCATTGGATGACTTTAGGCAAGTCACACACTCTCAGCCTCACAAGGGAAGGTCCCCTGAACAAATCTTGCCAGGAGGAATGCACGTTGTTTTTGCATCCATACTTTTGCATCCAAACTTTTGTTTGCATGATTTGCTTACTATGCGCAACACAAAGAGCCATAGTTGTCGAGTTAACTGCCTTGTGCTGTGTGAGGCTTCACACTCCAGGAGTAGCCCATTAGTATGTTTTTATGGTTGCCTGGTTTGTGAGATTAGGGCGGTTGCAATCTTTTCCAACACAAACAGCTTCTGCAAACATAGAGCCAGATATACTGCATGAAAGACACACGAGGAAAAGGAACAAATGTGTTGCGGTTGCTTTGAAGTAAATGGTCTAGGTTGGACAACCTCTTCTAGCCTGGGAGCCGAGTTCAATTCCAGATGCGTTCGTGAAGGTTGCATTACAGTGGTGGCCATGGCCAAAGACACAAGGGGCTTAACAATACCAGCACATCTAACTTTTATTTTGGCCTTTGAAACGCAGCTTCTACAGTTGTTTGGTTGTATTGTTGTTCGTTGGTGGAATTGCCAAGTTTGTTTTCGTTTCATTCATGCATATTGTCTTGATTGTTTTCTCGCTTTCTTTCTTTATTGTATTTCCAGCCTGCTTAGTTTCTTCAGTGATTTGTTATCGAATCTCCCCATCTTAATTTCAGAAGTTAAACCTTTCTGAATGTATTGAAAATGCGAGGAGAATGCTAAGCAGTGATGCCTTTGTGCTTTGGCTTGCAGGTCACCCGGGGCGCTTCCTTCGCGCTCTCCTGGCCACCAGCATCCTTTTCCTCCTTGCCCACCTGGTCTTCCAGGTATGCCTCTACACTGTGCCCAGCTTCGACCAGCTGCTTGGACACAACTGTAAGTATTTTGTTCTGTCTTGTAGACTCTGGTTGGTTGGAAAGCTCATTTTCTGCCTCTGGGATCCTCCAGCAGCTGCACAGATTGCCCAAAATACAGTGTGGCCGCATCAGATTGCCCAAAATACAGTGTGGCCGCGTATGTGCCAGAAGAAGTAATGGCGCCTGTGCCTGTGGCGCCCGTGCCACGTTGTGCCATGGGCATGAGCCCCATTGATTTTAATGGGGCTCCACCATACGCAGTATTTCCCTTACACTGTGGGGGGGGGGGTTCTGGAACAGATCCCCCACGTAAGAGAAGGGTGCACTGTATTAGAAAACAAGTATACAGAAACAAAAACCTAACTTGACATAGTTGTAGGTCCATCCAGACAGCATGTGCCATGATAATGTCACTTGAGCGCAGTGCCCAAACAGCGCTGGGTGGAAGAGGTGTCATCATGACATGTGAGTGCGCCTGTGGTGCCCCTTCTGGGATGCAAAAAGAACTCACCGGGAAGTGGGTTCTTTTTGCTCCCTTTGGAGGCCACAGCCTCCATCCAGGGCAAAAACGGAAGCCCCAGTTTCCCAGTAAAATTATGATACACATTTATACGTATACATTCTATTAACCTAGTCCATCGCAAGTCTTTGCATGTCATCCCTCATAATTCAGATTACTTCTATAAACAAGTTAAAGTCTTGATTATCTTATTCTTAACAACCCTTGGTTGGATTAAGTTAATTTCCTGTGATCAAACTGCTTCCTTGGTTATTATCTTCCTTGTATTTTACTGGCTCAGTTTCTTCCACTTCTTTTTCGGTGTTACTCTCTCTGTGTTGTTGCTACAGCGTGTATTCTGATTTTTGTTTCCTTTCACTTGCTTTTCTCTCTTTTTCTATTCCTATTTCTCTTTTCCTCATTAGCACTATTTGGTGCTCTATTTTTGGTTGCAATGCTCTTATGGTTTTGTTCCATTCTAATTAACATTATAATAATATAACTTATTTATATATTTACTAAAGAGAGCCAGCATGGTGTCTATACCCTGGAGATCAGGGTTCGATTCCCAGCTCAGCCATATAAACCCATTGGGTATTCTTCGGCAAGTCACATATTCTCTCAGCCTCAGAGCAAGACAAAGGCAAACCTCTTCTGAACCAATCTTGCCAAGAAAACTCTGTGATGCCCCATATGATTGCAAAATGCCATACTGATAGTGAATTTCAATGCTGCACAACCCAAAAGTGCAAGCAATGTGCATGTGCAATGTGCATCTACATGCTCAAGTACAAGAGTGCTGCATGTGCAAATCTGCGCCTGCAACCATGAACTGAATACAGACCTTCTGCATCGGATAAACCTGTATCAGATCTCAACAGGATTTGGGCTAGTTTTGGATTGAGTGGGCTTTCCTGTGATCCGTCAAGACCCTTCTTGCAGCTTTATGTTCTCATACATGAAAGATAAGAGGGATCAAATGTTCTCCTTTCAGCAACACACTCTGAACCATGTGTGTTTTGCATTGGAACAATAATGTTCTTCTTCCCGCCTGCGAGGCTGTTCTTGCCCCCCTGCTGCCTTTCTGCAGATACTTTGATCGGTGGTGACATTTTGGTTTAGAGAGCTATTTACAAGCGGTTGTAAAATAGAAATTCGGAAAGCCGGGGGCTTGACCCGACGAGGAACAGCCGAAATGTGAGGTCTTGCAATCTCGCAGTGGGCTTGTTTTCCTTGTCATCCCTCTTTGCCAACTGCGTCGGGAGGGAAGAAGGAGGCTGTGGTGTCTGGCAAACATCTGTCTTGTTTTCGGAGCAATGAAATCAGAGGCATGGGGAGATATATATATTCCCTGTTTGGAAATTCAGCCTCTCTCGTCTTCTCCAGATGGAACAACCTCACTTGTCAGATGGACTCATTTGTCACCTGGACAGAAACTGGAATGCCTTTTGTCCCAACAAAAAAAGTTTTGAAATGGATTGTCTATGTGCCTGCCTTTTCCCCCTTTTTCTTTTATATAGAGTCAGATAGCACCATTTTACTAGGAGCACTGAAATGTTGTGCAAAAGGGGCATGGGCATTATTTGCGTTATACTTTTACATACAAACCCCATAGCTATGTGTCTCCAAAGGTTGGGAACATTTGGAGCCAATCTTAACTATGGGACAAGTGAGAATCTGGAGAGCCTTTAGATAGTCAGAGCCCAGGCACTAGAGAAAACAGAGATGGGGAGCCTCCGGCCCTAGGGAAAAATAAGACAAATAATGGGCTTTGTAGTTGCCCATTTTGTTGTGTTTTAGTCCCTTATTCTAAGAGGTCTTGCTTGCATTTCGGGCTGGGTTACTGAACTTTAAGCTAACACATGCCCGGCATTTTTAACTCTAGCCTTTTTGCCTTATTGCTGAAATATGTCCAGTGTGGCATAGTGGTTTAAATGTTGAACTATGACTCTGGAGACCAGGGTTTGATTCCTTCTCAACTATGAAACTCGCACTTTCTCAGCCTCAGGGGAAGACAAGGGGATATTTTGGATTTTTGGATAAGGGTTACTCCACTTATGCAGCAGCAAATGCCAGAGTTCCTGATACATTTTCACTGTCCATTGGAAGCTCTGTCCCAATGTGCTTCAGAGGCTGGTGAGATGGATGCTCTTGAAAGAGGCAAGGCTTGGCTCTGGCGGACATCAACACCACTTGACCCATCTGCCCCCCATAACAGCTGCGTCTGAACTGTCATCGCCCTGCGCTTCTTCTGCTGGTGCTGGCCCCGTTTTTTTGGCTTGCTTCCACCTTGGATTCCCCAGACCTGATAAGGAGAACAGCTTAACTGACTTCCCCTACAAATAGAAACAGGGAAGAGCCCAGGTTGCATTCACTGCCTTCCAGAACTTTAAACCAGAGGAGAGAGGGAAACCTGCTTCTTGGCTGACTGGCCAGCCTGGATTTGCATCTTCATAATCTTTACCTCCATCATTTATTGTTAGATCCTAAATCCATAAAAGAGTGATACATTTATTGGCCCACTGAAATGCACAAAATACATCATGCAAGCTTTCAAAGTTGATACACCCCTTCTTGGCCATGCAAGGACTGAGGGCAAAGAATAGTATAAGATAGGTAGTCAAACTTCCACTCCATTAGCAACAGAAAAGTAACTTATCTTGAAATCCAAGCTGCTCCTGTCCTGGGTGACACTAGCTGCCCCTTTCTTAGGCAGAAAACCTATATAGAACCTATAAGTTTTTCCAGATGTAACAATAGAGAGAAAATTTTGAGAAATTCAATATTTTCTGCCTAATAAAGGGGCATGGACTTCAAAGATGCCGACCAAGGAGCTCATCGCTATCCCCCAAATGGGTTGAGCATCTTGAATAGCATCTTTACTTTTCAGACTAAAATCCAGAGTGGATTTACAACTTTTTACAAGACAGGAATCATGAGCCACTAACTTTGGTTTCTTCCCACTTCTAGGCAGCACATGGGAAACCCTCGCCCAGCACATCGGGGTCACAAGGTAAGGAAGGGCTGATTGGGATGCAAAGGGGTGGAGGGGGGAAATTCAGAGCCTGAAACTGGTTTTCTAGGCAGCTGAAAATAAATAAATAATAAATAAATAAATAAATAAAATTTTTATTTTTATACCGCCCTTCCATAGATCAGGGCGGTTCACAGCAAATATCAATAAAACACAACATATACATTCAGGTTAAAACAATTACACAGCAGCAAAATAAAACAGAATAAAACCCCCGTTAGCCAGTCCTCTTTGCCACAGAAGAGGAAGGGAGGCCCACTGGACTTTGGTCGGGGAATGCCATCTGAAATAGAAAATGCTGGGGCTGTAGCCCTTTTAAGCAAAGATGGTGAACCTCTTTCAACCCATCAACCCCAGGGAAGACCTCGTAATCCCAGTGGTGGGCTGGCCAAAATGCCAACCAGTTTTTGCTTCAGGTTCTTACTGTCCATAATTTAGGCTGCATCTGCACTGTGGAATTAATACAATTTGACACCACTTTAATTGCCATGGCTCCATCCTATGGCATCCTGGGATTTGTGGTTTGGTGATGACTTCAGATAAGTTACACACTCTCAGCCTCACAGGAAGGCAAGGGCAAACCTCCTGTGAACAAACCTTGCCAAGAAAACCTCATGATAGGTTCGCCACAACTCAAAAATGATTTGAAGGCACACAGCAACAACAGCAAGGCACCAACACTCATGGGCAGTGAAGGGTAAAGACCTTGTAAAACTATAAATCTTAGGATTCCATAGGATGTAGCCATGGAAAGTGGTGTCAAACTGTATTATTTCTGCAGTGTAGCAGCAGCATAAGGCATTTCATCCCTTTAAATTGAGGGCAGGGGCAAGTCCAGAAAGTTGGGATCATGCCAAACGATGGTATCATGCAGATGTGGGCAAGATCCAGCCCCATCCCTGGCTGGGGAGTTTGGAAAGCAGTTTTCACTTTCATCTGCAAAAGGAGTCTAGCTTTGCCACCATGTACATTGGGAGGGGGCTTCTGCACTCTCTTACCATCTCCTTACCCTCTAATTTCCAGGCTGGACCTGAACGACATCCCCAACTCAGTGCGCCTGGTGGCCCCCGACATTGGCATCCTACTGGTCTCTGCCATCTGCCTCGGTGTTTGCAGCCGCCTGACGCCAACGGATAAACTGGCAACCAGGAGTAGCAGACGGTCCATGTCCCACCAACTACAAGAACAAGTGAGAGTTGGTTTACATATTGCTTGAATCAAGTCCAGTGTTGCTCCATCTTGCTTCGAGTGTCTTCCATTTGCTAAAGCAGCTTCTTCCAACGTGCAAATCTGAAAAATCCTCACATTTGTTCCCCAGCCATTTCGGCGTGCAATTCTCACCCCCTTTTAGCCTCATGGTCCTCATACAGATCCAGATGTTCAGCCGTTTAGGTGTGCAATTCTCACCCCCTTTTAGCCTCATGGTCCTCATACAGATCCAGATGTTCAGATGGGTTCTGGAACTTTGGCCTTAGTCATGTTTGAACCTCACTTAGTAGAGTGAAACTGAATAGAGGAGTGGTGCTCAGTCAAATCACCTTCACAAATATATCTGATAGCGACACAGGACAGGACCTTCTTGGTGTGTCTTTGTTTTTAAACTGCCTTAATTAATAGCTGGTTTAATTGCCTTTGATCAATACCTTTATGTATGTTTTTCCTTTTGCATCTATGTATGTTTGCAATGGTATTTGTTTTAATTTTTGCAAGCTGCCTTGAGTCCCAGTTTTTGGGGGAAAGTCTGGATGGCTCCCCCTTTTTATTAACAATAGAATGTGAGCAGAGGTTATCGAGGGGGGCTCCAAACATGGTGGAAATGCCATACATTCCCCTTAGAGGGTTTTGGGGGACATTTTGGAGCCATATATATGTGTGTGTGTGTGTGTGTGTGTGCGCGCGCGCGCATGCATGAGTCTGTGCAGACATACACATATACAAACATATACCTGTGCATACATAGAAACATGCTCACTCATACATACGTCTGCATGCATATACCCATACAGACGCACATGAGAGAGATAGAATAGAAGAGAAGAGAAATTTTATTTGTATCCCACCTCTCCAGCTGGGTCGAGGCAGCTTGCAGTACAGCAAAATATACCAATAAAACAGTAAAATGCAACAGAGAGAAGTAAAATACTCTAAAATACAGCAATACAGAACCTGTTATCCCTCCTTCCAACTAACAACCTATAATTCATGAAACAATAAAATCACTGGGTGACCCTGGGCAAGTCGCACTCTCTCAGCCTCAGAGGATGATGGCGATGTCAAACCCCCTCCAAAGAAATCTGCCAAGAAATCCCTATGATTAGGGTCGCCTTAAATCAAAAATGGCTTGGTGGCACACAACAACACTCTGCCAACCCCTGCCTTTCTCACTTTCCTTGCCGAAGGTGTGGATAGCCTCTTTCTCCCTCTCCCCTGCTTGGCAAGTTCCTCTACTTTCCCTTTTCCTCCTCCTTTTCCCCTCCAGAAGTAGCTCCAGAAGGGTTGGGTCCGGGAAGAGAAAGACACTTTCCTGGCACCTTGGTCTGGGTGACTCACCGCCAGCCTCTGAAGGAGGTTTCCCCCGCATTTGCCCAAGTAGATGAGCAACTTTGGCTGGTCCTGAGTTGCTGTGGAAACTCCCTAACAAAACACCAGAGCCTTAAACAGAGGTGATATTGTGCGCAAGGCGGGTGGGAGATGATGCTGCAGAGGAGGAGAAACCGTCACCCGCCTTGCTGTGCACTTGGTTCCGCATGAAGCCAGGGAACATCCCTTCCTTCTCCAAGCCAGAGGCATGTGTGTATGGTTCAATTGTATGGTGTGAAAGCGTCGAACTGGTGGACACCAAACCCTTTTGCATTTTGCCATGCTCAGCCTGGCACTTGCTCTCTTCCGGGGGAGTACTGTGGATCAGTCTGGCATGAAATGTGGAGCAAACATGGAGTAATTTATGGTGTTGGAAGACAGGATGATGTTCTTGAAAGCCAGCATCTTGCCCCTGTGTTAGGGAGTGTCTGAAGGGACATCTGCATCTGAGCATGTACAGAGTACATTTCTGTTGTTCAGTAGTTAAAACTGAGTAAACATTTATTCAATGACTATAGATCCAGCCCAAAGATGTTTATTGTCAAAACTAAGCAGCAAGCATGAATTAAACTATACGTAAAAACAAGGTGAACATAAAGGGGACAAAAGCTACACCTTTTTACTTTTGGAACTTCCTGAAAGTGAAAAAGGTGTCGCTTTTATCCCCTTAATGTTCGTTTTGTTTTCGTGTTATTTCAGGTTCATGGAAACGTCATGTGATAAACTTCCAATTTCTTAGTGGGATTCCTCTTAGTGTGATGTGGTCCTAAGAAATAGAAAGTCTGGTACATTGATTTTAGTGGGACGGGACTTGGACAGTCCATCCCCAAAAGCCTCTGGAGACAGAAAGGGCTTTACCTGTTTGCAGAAAGAAACCAGGATTTTTTCTGCCCCAGATTTCTTTCTCCCTTTGCTTTGCACATGGACCTGCACATTGGCGAGCTAAATGTGGAAACTCTGAGGTCACGCTGCCTTTGCCACAGGAGTCCCTGCAGGCAGCCGCGGTCGGAGAAGGCTCTGCTTTGCACATTTTCATTGCTGTTGATATCTGGGCTGGCCTCGGATCCCAGAGCCAAAGTTTGGCCATGATGGGAGGACGAGGTGGAGACACATACCTTTGCTGTGAAAGCCACGCCAGGCTGGAAAATTGCTTGGGCAGGCAGTGGCTGCATTGCGAACCCAGGCTGGGCAGCCAAGAAAAACAGGCTTTTGCAAAAAAAGGCTTTCCAATGTAGGGGAATGAAATCACCCAGCCAGGTGCTGGAAGAATCAGGAATCAAAAGCGCTGGCATAGCTGGGGAAGAAGGACTCTATGTCCCATCCTGAACACTCACAAACTGCTGGGCATCTTTCTCATCCCACCATGCCCCTGGGTATCTTGCATTGCCAACATAAACCTGGACAGGAAAGGAGAAAATGAGTTTTAAACATCCTGGTGTTGAGGATCCTGAGATTTGGGGAGGAATCTGGAATGACCTCGGTGTTTGGATAAATTACTTTGGGAAGGGAGGGGTGCTATAACTCCCGGCATCCTTTAACCAGCTTAGCTATCTAGGAGAGGATACTGGGCATTGTAGGTCATACAAATAGCTTGCCCTCAAGTTTGGGGTGCAAGGAGAATTTAGCTCTCTTTGGGATAATCTGCATCTCATGTTTCTGTTGGCATATAAATGTGGAAATAATGAGTTTTTATTTAAAAAAAATAAGAAAAAAGAGACAGTGGGATATAGTGGTTTGAGCATGGGACTCTGGAGACTAGGGTTCGAATCCCTGCTTGCTCATTGAAACCCGCTTGGTGCCACACTCTCTCAGCCTCAGAGGAAGGCAAAGGCAAACCCCCTCTGAACAAATCTTGCCAAGAAAGCCCTGCGATGGAGAGAGTGAAAGCGATCCCTGGGAGAAGATATATTTATTTTCCCTGGCACTGTTGCCCTGGAAAAGATGGACAGGGGGATTGAATTCCCAGGTCTCTGCTCCTCTTCAGCTGTTTGGATTTCTTCTCTTCTTTCCTTTCTGGCTCTCTCTGGCCTTGTAACCATTCAGGAAATATTGAAAATGAAAATAAATATACTCTTCATGATTAGAAACTTGCAAATACAAGAGAAAGTTGCCTTAGAGTTGCCATAAGTCAGAAATGACTTGAAGACACATAACTATTATTATGCCAGCATGGCATAGTGGCTTGAGCACTGGACTGGAGCTCTGAAGACCAGGGTTCGATTCTCCGCTTGGCAATGAAACCCACTTGGGTGACTTTGGACAAGTCACATTCTCTCAGCCTCAGAGGGACACAGTGGCAAACATCCTCTGAAGATCTTGCTAAGAACATTCCAGGAGAGGGTTGCCATAAATCAAAGTCGACTTGAAGGTATATAACAATGGCAAAAAACCCCACGTTCCTAGACCTTCAAGGTTTACACATGGCTGTGGGTGGGCCAGCTCCTGGTGATGCTTTGTTGGACTCTGAATCCCAGAATCCCCCTCAAGGCCTTGTTAAGATGAGACATTTTGGGATGTGTAGTCCACAGAAACCATGCTCTGATGCTCAGTCTTATAGGATAAAGTGAAAGGTTTGTACAGCATTTTTGGTAACTAGCGGGTAGAGCATGAGTTTCTGGGATGTGCTTTGTTGTTGTCAATCCAATTTGTAGCAACCCTAAAACCAACCCATCATGGGATTTTCTTTGCCATTGGCTTCCTCCGAGGCCGAGAGAGTGTGACTTGCCCTAGGTTGCCCAGTGGGTTTCAGTGGCTGAGCGGAAACTCGAACCCTAGTCTCCAAAGTCTTACACCAAAGCTCAGCTGTGGCTCTCAGTGGCCTTTGTCCCATCAAGTTAATCTTTCCAAAGCTGCGAAACAAACTTCTGCAAAATAATCAAAGGGATCCAGATTTGATGACTTGGCATGCCGTCATTCAGGCTCGAGAATTCAGCATGTAGTGCATTTCCAGTTTTTGTTCTTTCAAAGCACTGGGTAGATGCAGCCCTGGCCAGGCTCCACAAAGACAGAGGATTTAATTTCCCAGCGCCTGGATCAGCCTCTCCATTATTCATGGTTCCTGAAGCCTCTTTGCTTTCCAAAGTGGATGTTTGCCCTTGCCATTGTATTAGGATTAACTCCTACCAGAAAGTGACAAACCCTTTTCTCCCTTTGTCCCATAGGCTTTACAGCCCTTTGATTGCCAACCTTTTTGGTCCTCCAGGTGTTTTTGGACAATGGTCAGGGATTCCAATAACCTTTGGACACCAAAGATCTCTTCCATGCTACATTATTCTAGCATTGGGACCCCACTTAAAAAATGCCATGGCTCCATTCTAGGGAATTTGGGGATTTTTAGTTTGTGGAACATACCTTCCAAAACTACAAGTCCCAGTGAAATCCCATGGCAGTGAAAGTGGTATCAAAGGGCCAGGATTGAGTACAGTGAATTGTTATTGCAGTTGTTGTGTGCCTTCAAGTGATTTCTGACTTACGGAAACCCTAAGGTGAACCTATCATGGGTTTTCTGGGACTGAGAGACCCAGCGGGTTTTCTGTGGCCAAGCAGGAAATCGAACCCTGATCTCCAGTGTCATAACCCTGTGCTCAAACCAAGAAGCACAAAGCTGCTCTGGAGCAACGGTTCTCGAATTCTGGTCCCCTGGAGGTTTTTGGACTTTGACTCCCAGAAGTCCCAGCCAATATGGCAGCGCTCAGGAATTCTGGGATTTAAAGTCCCAAGCATCAGGAGGACCAAAATGAGAACCACTATGAGTCTAAAGGAGTCTCACCCATCTGTGGTGCCCTCCAGATGTGTCAAACTACAACTATATATAAATATCAACAACTGCTGACTGGGCGGTTCTGGGCCAGATGTGTTGGACTGCAGATGCTGGCTAGGGTTATGGGATTTGCAGTCCCAATACATCAGGCGAGTGCCTTGCTTGGGAGATGTTGTAAGGAAATTATGTTGTAGGTTCATGTATCTGGGATGTGATCCTTCATCATTTTCTTCTTTCCTTCAGGAAGAAGCAGCTGTAGATGAGGAGCAATCCAAGCCCCAAGAAACTACAGATGTGTCTGCTGAAGTCTCTCCGAGGCGGCAGGCTCGGCTATCGACCCGGCTCCAGGTGACTGCGCATTGGCTCTTGATGGCAATGGGAAAGATCTTGGCCGTTGTGTTGTTGGCACTAGCAGGTAGGTTCCAAGAGACGCAGAAAGAAAGTTGTATGCCTTCAAGTCATTTCCGATTAAGGCAAACCCATCATGGGGTTTTCTTTGAAAGATTTGTTCAGAGGAGGTTTGCCATTGCCTGAGCTTGAGTATGTGACTTGCCTAAAGGCACCCAATAGGTTTCATGGCTGAGTGGGAATTGAACCCTGGTCTCCAGAGTCCAAATCCATGCTGGTCAGTGGTTACATCTTTCCAAAAACGCCTCCTCCTTGGATCGATTCCCAGAGCTCTCTGACAGAGAAGGCTAAATGTCTCACAAAACTACAGTTCCTAGCATTTTCTAGCATTGAGCCAGGGTACTTAAAGTGGTCTCAGAATGGATTATTTCAGCAGTGTGTTTTGGACCTGTGACTGGCAAATGTGAGTGATACCCTCTCCATTTTTAAACCAGCGCTGCCGTTGCATAGACTTCTCCGAGAGTAACCTCCTTTTCCCTGTTCTAGGGATCACCTTGCCCTCCGCCTTCTCCAGCGTGTACTACTTACTCTTTGTGGGACTTTGCACATGGTGGGCATGCCATTTCCCCGTCAGCCACCTGGCCTTCAACACCTTGTGCATCATGATCGACGTCTTTGCTGGGGGCCACCTCATTTGCCTCTATGGCTACCAAACCCCCTTCATGCAGAAAGTCCTTCCATCTGCTGGCATCTGGGCACGGTAAGCAAGGACCGGTCATCATGGCTGTGGGCTGGTGGAATATATGTTATATCCCAGGATTTAAGTCTTTGTTTCTCAAAGGAAACAATGAGATCTTGTAGCAATTTTCTTCCTGCTGTGAGAAAGTCTTTGTAAACTGTAGCGTTTTTGAAGACTATTCAGAGTTTGGGACTTAGAGGTTCTACAGACTGGTGTTATATGGCGACGGTGTGTGTGTGGCATATGCACGCTGGCCGCCCCCACACCAATGTCACATTGCGCGCCTGCCCATTTGGTGGGGGGTGTCACGGCGCTCTGTTGGTGCAGCATTTAAATGCATTGTGCCAAAGAAGTGCTGAAAAGCCGCCACCACCATGGCTAGGGCGCCCTCTCCATGGCGCAAAAAGGATCCACTTTTTGTGGCTTCTTTTTGCACCACGGAAAGGCCAGATTGTGGCCGCACCATGTAATTGCTGCAGCCCCAATCCGGTGAGGAAAGAGCTGGCTGCAGGTTGCTCCAAAGGGACAGTCTGTTGAGCCCCTTACTCTGCACAAACTTTGCACTTGGGAGTTCTGTGCGGAAAAATCCTTTTTTATATTTAATACTGTACAACCATGTGCAAATTTTGTGTAGAACAAGTCCGAAACTGAAAATTTGCAGCCGCCCAGGATTCTTCCTATCTGGGTTTTTCACTACTCTAGATAGATGCACCTGTTTGACCGTTTTTAGAATATTTTTGACTATTTTTTCCCTGCTTTCTAGTGTCTCAAATCAGTCAGTTTCTCCTTCCCAGACACAATTCTTCCCCAAACGCAGAAGATGTAATTGTTCAGACTCCCCCAGCCAAAGCGAGATGCTGGGAATGGTCCAAATAACAACTCTTCCGAGCCATGATTCTTCTTAACCTCGGAGTGGACAATGCTCAGGGCTTGACTCCATCTGATGGAGAATGGAGAATGGCTCTAAGCTGGGCACCTATACAAACAGAAAAGAAACGTTTTTCTTTGCATAGTAGGTGGGAATCAAAGAGTTCCTCTTGGTCACTTTGAACCTCCCTGGCCCTTCCTTATGTCTATCTGCAAGACGACTGACAGGTGCGCTCTCTTTTCTGTGAACTTTGTAAGCGTTCCCGTGGGAAAGTCCTTTCGCTAACAAGTTTCCCGTCCCTCCTCTTATTTTTTGTAAAACTACACACACAGAGAGAAAGAACATTATCAGAAAAGCAATAAAAAGACCTTTCTGATCTACACAATAAGAAAATAAAGCAACAACAATGCCTTTCCATTCGAAACTTATACAGTCAGCCTTCCACTTTGCGGCTTTGACTTTTGAATTTGTTTATTTGCAGATTTGAAAAAGATTTGCAGATTTGTTCTCTTTAGGAATCTCTAGGTCCTCCAGCTTAACTTTGCTTGAAGGACCATAAAGGTGGGTTGGATGACCTAAAGAGTATTAGACAAAACACTTCTCTAGGCACTTATAGGTCTTCCAGCATATTTCTATGATCAACTTCTGACAGATGCTGACCATAAGTTCTCCGGGAGGACCTAGAGATTCCCAGAAAGGTACTCTCTAGTAAAAAAAGCTCCTCCTATTATTATTATTATTATTATTATTATTATTATTATTATTATTATTATTATTCCACTTTCACAGGGGTCCCATGCTCTTTGCCCCAGCAAATGTGGAGGGCCCACTGTATTCTCACTGTATGCCACAAGTTGAGTATCCTTTATCCAAAATCTGAAAAGTTGTTCATGGGTGTCTTGAGATAGCGATACCTTTGCTTCCAGATGGTTCAGTGTACGCGAACTTTGTTTCATGTGCAAAATTATTAAAAATGTTGAATAAAAATTACCTCCAGCTTAGGTGTATAAGAAGTATATGAAACGTAAATGAATTGGTGAGAGTCCAAAAATGGAGATAAACACAACCCTTGCCTTCTAGGTTGTTTGGTATGAAACCCATCATCCTGCATGTGGGGTGCAGCAAGCCCAATGCGCTTCTCCTCAACCTCAGCCTCCCTTGGCCCGTCTATGTGAACCCCGGGATATTGCTTCTCCTCTATTATGTTTTGGCTACTCTGGTAAAGCTCCGCCGGTCCCACACTTATGCACAGGTGAGCCAAGCCAGTCCTCCCATTGGATAGAGTGAGGCCATGGCCTCAGGTGGCAGATTTTTGTGGTGTTACAAAGAGGCAGTTGATGGTTAGTAATTAACTTATGGTTATCTGGTTGGATCCAGATAAGTCCCATGGTTTTTCATAGGTGTTCTGATGGTTCGACTGTGGTTGGATGTGGGATTATAGGCATGAGTTTGAAGGACCTAAGCAGAGCATTAGAAAACAGACAGTCTTGGAGATGTCCCCATGAGTTAAGATTGACTCATGGGCAACTAACAACAAGCAACAACCTCTAGACATGACAGTTACTTTTAAAAGTTACTTTTGATAGCTGTCCCTGTAAGAGCCGCATGAACAGGGCAGCCTTCTCCAGCTGCATCCCCTCCAGATGTGCTGGACTGCGACACCCATATTGCCTTGACACAATGTCCAATGGTTGCATTTCCTAGAGATGATCTGGAGAATGCACCTCAGGAGGGAAGCTGGTCTCATATATTCTCTTCCAGTTTTGCTGCTGATTTTCCAGTGTGTTAACAGGGAAACTGGCTGGAAGAACTCTTCTGTTTTGGGATGGGGGAAATGAGTTTGTGGTCCCCCAGTATTCCCCACTTTGATTTGCAAAATCACAGTTTTGGCAACAGGTTTCTTCCCAGTAACCCCAGTATTTTATTTTGTTTTATTCTTAAAGCGAAGAGACACTGAAAGCTCCACATCTGAACTGCTGGAGCTGGAGAACTGGTCCCTGGAGCGAGATGGCATGGCCGAAGATGCAAAGGTGAGAGGCTTTGCCCTATGGATGGATCATGGTGGCAGACATGGGATTTCCCCCCCTTTTGCTTTGGTTGCTAAGCCTCCTGCTTGCAATCCAGGTCAGAAGGTAGGAAAGAAGAGGCTAATCCTATGGACTGTCCCATTGACTGTCCTATTTCTTGTCTTAGTACTCATTTTAATGATCTTAATTGTATTTTATTATAGTTATGTTTATACTTATTGTTGTTGATTTGGGCTAAGGAGGGAAGGGGATTGTGGGATTTTGTTCTATTGTATTGTATGGATTTTATTGATGTAAGCCGCCCTAATCTTGTTGGAAAGGCAGGTAGAAATTATTATTATTATTATTATTATTATTATTATTATTATTATTATTAGGCCAGGTAGAGGGATGGAGAGGGGCTTGAGGCGGCCTGGCGTGGATGAGGATGCCAGCATTCACATGAACAAGTTCCTTACAGATAGAGGAGGTAGTCTTTTTTTTTTAGATGCACGGAAGGCTTTTTGAAACCTAATGGAGCATTCAAATATGACCCCCATCTGCTCTAACAGCCTAAGTTAGAATCATAGAATTGTAGCGTTGGAAGAGACTTCAAGGGCCATCCAGTCCAACTCCTTGCTATGCAGGAACTCTCAATCAAAGCATCCCTGACAGAAGGCTATCCAGCCTCTGTTTAAAGACCTCCAAGGAAGTTTGTTGTATTACAGTCCCAAAATATCACTCCCCGCATGTAGTACCCACAGTATTTAGACTACGTAGGAACGTACCTGCTGAGTTTTTGAGATTTCATTTGCTGCTTCTGCAGGTATCACTTTGCCTCCTCCCTTGACTTGTTTTTCATTTCCATTTTATTTTCCTTCAGCCCATGTTGATTTGCGAAACAGAGGCTTCTGGTGCTGAGGCCGAGAACTGCACAGTCCATGTGCTTCAGGAGTCTGAGCCGCCGGGTAAAGACATGACGCTGGGTCAGGTCATTGGTCCATCCATCTCAGTGCTGCTCTCCACGAGTCTTCTCTAGCTCTACTTGGAAATGTCGGCTATTCCCTCCTTGCGGTTCTCCGCCCAAGGGCTAACCGTCCCTACCCCTGCATCGCTTCCAAAATCAGACTAGACTGGATGAAACAAGGGTCGAACTCAATATAAAGGCAGCTTATACTGGCAGGGATTTGGGGGATCATTGTAGCCAAAAAAGAAAGTGCCATGAGCCATAGGGTCACCATAAGCAGAAATGACTTGAAGGCACATGACAGCAAAGGGACACTTCCCCTAGCCCTGCCCTAACCACTGCCCAATCCAGCCATTTTTGCTGCAATGAGTCCTGAAATGAGTCCTGGGTTCTGAAAATCTTTCCTATTCTATCTGTAGCCAGAAAGAAACAGAAGCACCGGAAGGAGAAGCTACATCTGCTGCATTCGCTCGGCCATGTCATCATGAACCAGAGTTACGTCTGCGCCCTCATTGCCATGATGGTAAGAGACAAGAAAACATGCTGGGATATAAGGAGGGTAAAATCCCATCATGCGCTGGCCTTGGGTTGCCATACATTTGAAATGACTTGAAGGCATGCAGCCATGCCATCCAGTAGTTTAACATTAAAGTGTTGACATTAAGGTTGAGTTTCCCTTATCTGAAATGTTTGGGGCCAGAAATGTTTTGGATTTTTAACATTTTTATTTTGGAATACCTGTATTTACATATAGGTACATAATGCAATCTCTTGGACCCAAGCCTAAATACAAAATTAATTTACCAGTATGTTTCATATATACATAGCAAAAAGTTATTTTTGTACAATGTTTCCAATAATTTTTCCTACTTTCATTGAGACTTTTTTTGGGTACAGATAAAGGTTCAAACTGTATAAGACATTACATTTTTATCTGATAACATTTGGATTGTAATTATTCACTACTTCATAGTAATTTATATACGTCATAAACATTTGAATGAAATTTCATTCAAATTTATGAATGAATTTATGAATTTCATTCTATTTGTGAAGTATCTCTCTCCATTTACTATTATAATGATAAATGTAGACAACCATTAAAAGAAAGACGAAAATAAGTACCAGTAACCAATTTTCCTTCAGTATCAAGTGCATTCTCAATTGTTGGTTTTCTCCTGCTTCACTCAAAAGAGACAAGTAATAACTGCAGACTGACTCAAGGGTTTCATAACATTTAAATGCTTTTAATAATTTTGTGCACGAAACAAGAGACTGTGTACATTGAACCATCGGAAAGCAAAGGTGTCACTATCTCAGCCACCCATGAACAAAGCTTTGGTTTTTGGAGTAATTCGGATTTTTAAATTCTAGATAAGGGAGGCTTGACTGTGTTCAAGTTCTTTGACCTTTTAATGTCATCATGCTAATGCCAGCCCTTTTGTTGCTGCGCACTGAAGACATATGAAAATGTAGAAGCCATATATGGTGCTATGTGCGCTGGTGTAAATGCAGCGTCTGGTGCCAATCCCTCCTTGTGGTGTGCCTTTCAGGTGTGGAGCATCACCTACCACAGCTGGCTGACCTTCGTCCTGTTGCTGTGGGCCTGCCTCATTTGGATTGTGAGGAACAGGCACCACTTTGCCATGCTCTGCTCGCCCTTCATCCTTCTCTATGGCGTCGCCCTCTGCAGCCTGCAATATGTTTGGGGCATGGACCTGGAGCCAGAGTTGCCCACCAGGGTGGGCTTCATGCCCCTGGAACAGCTGGGGCTGGTGCGACCCCCGTATCCCTGCCTGTATTTGGGGGCCAAGGTAAGTTGACCATAGGGTCACTGCATCCTCCTTCTGCGTCTGTATCTGTCCATCCTCTTTTCTTTCTGCCTTTTCCCCAATACACTTGTCCCTCCATCTTTGCTATTATTATTATTATTATTATCATCATTATTATGTTTTCTTGCAGCTGCTTTACACCTTGACCTTCTGGCTCCTGGTGCGGCAATTTGTGAAGGAGAAGCTGCTGAAGAAGGAGGCACCTCCATTGATGGAGGTGACCGTTGCGGACTCAGGTGAGAACTGGGGCCCCAAGACCTATGGTTTGAACATCTGGGAAAGTTATTTTTTTTTACTCCAGCTCTCAGAATCCCCCAACTAACAAGGCCACAGTCTGACCACACTCACTGAGGAATGATTCTCCAGCAAAGTAACTTCTCAGCTCTGCCTTGAGCTTTGTTTGGCTCTTGAGAAATGAATCGTGTTCCTTCCTTTCCATGAAACCTCCCCTAGATGACTGTTAGCTGATCATCTTGCAGTTGAGTGATCCAATGGGGATCCATTTTGTTCCAGTAATCTCATTAGCTGTGATTTTATTTCTGCCGTCCCACATATGGGCTTGTAAAAAGTTCATATTTCTGCACACGATCTTTGCTAGAATTCAGAGACGTAGCCACGTTGGTCTGGAAAAATCAGTATGCAAAAGGATCTTGTAGCACCTTTGAGACTGAGTGAAAGAAGTTGTAGCATAACCTTTTGTACTTCTTCAGATACATGCAAGGAAGTGGACCAAGACTAAGAAAGCTTATGCTACCAGCTTCTTTTGCTCAGTCTCATGATGCCACAAGAATCCCTTTGCATACAATCCTTGCTAGTTAGATGTGGATGTTTTCTTTGCAACAGCCCCCAGTTTTGTCTAACTGGTCTTCCGTGGTTTGGTGCGCAGCCATGCGGGGCGAGGATGTGAATAACCATCATTTCTGTCAGAGCATCCTAGATGCTGAGTCAATGTTCCTCCCTTCTTCCTCTTAGGTCCTGGACACAAGCGGGACGTGCTGAAGATCCTGGGGGCGTATGTGATGGGCTTCTATGCAAAGTTCTGGATCTTGGTTTGCGCTGGCATGTTCATTGTGGTCACCTTTGCTGGCCGCTTGGTGGTCTACAAAATCGTCTACATGTTCCTCTTCTTGCTGAGCCTCACCCTATTCCAGGTGAGAATGCAAGACTGTGATAGATGGGTGCAAACAGAGCAAAGAGCAGCGAGAGGCGAGTTCAAGGCATAGACAAAACAGAGCTGGAAAGGGTTAGCATGAGAGCCAAGGAACCGGGCTGAGGAACCTCAACTCCTGCGGTCAGATCTGGTCCTTGTGGGGTCCCAGGCTGGCACTCTGAGTTTCCTTGGCCTTTATTAATTTCTCTTCTGTCTTTCTCCTGATATGAGACTACAAGTCAAAGTACAGATTGAGTCTCCCTTACTTGAAATGCTTGGGATCAGACATGGTTTGGATTTTGGACTACTTGCATATACATCTTGGAGGTGGGAAGCTAAGCCTAAACACAAATTTCATTTATGTTTCATATGCGCCATATATATAACCTGAATATTTTAAAGCATTTTATGCATTAAAAAAAATCTGTGCACATTGAACCATCAGAAAGCAAAGGTATCTCAACCATCTCAGTATCTCTGGAAGAAACCCTCAAAAAAGTTTTGCTTTAAAAAAAAAAGTATTTTGGATTTTGAAATTCTGGGTCAGGGAGACCCGATCTGTACTGCTAAAAAGTTAGGACATCCTTATGAATTTCAGAAGCTTTTCTTAGGCAAGGAATACTCAGAGGTGGTTTTGTCAGTTCCTTCCTCTGCAATACAGTCTACATCACCTGCTCTTCCTTGGCGGTCTCCCATCCAAGTACTAACCAGGCCTCACCTTGTTTAGCTTCTGCAATCAAACACAATCTCTACACAGTATTTAGGCTACTCCACCAAAGGAACACAGTGTAATTTCAAAGTATGGAGTTGGAGGGATAGGCTAAACTGGTGGAGGGTGAGATGTTCTCAAATGTGTGCTGTGACCCAGTCTACTTTTCCTAACCCTAACATTTCTATGCTCTTCACCTTCCTCTGCAGGTGTATTATAGTCTCTGGAGGAAACTCTTGAAGGCCTTCTGGTGGCTAGTGGTAGCCTACACTATGTTGGTGCTCATTGCTGTTTACACCTTCCAGTTTGAGGACTTCCCCATGTACTGGAGGAACTTCACCGGACTGACGGATGAGCAGTGAGTGCTTATGAACCCCTTTGTACCCCCGGCAGCACAGCGATATATGTGATATACCGTATATACTTGACTATAAGTCGACCTCATGTATAAATCCAGGTCTGGTTTTGGGGCTAAAATGATAGATTTTGATATGACCCATGTATAAGTCGAGGGTAAAACTTAGGGGCATGCGACAAAGGATCTATAGGATGAAGCAAAGGAAAATGATACCAAAGAGCGTAACAAAATTCCAGCAGGCACAACTGTTTGTGCTCCAACAAAAGGATGGATGGATGAGAGAGCAGTGCTTTAAGGGCAGATTATATTTTTGCCTTTCACCAAGGGATAGTTCCCTTTTTATAAGAGTTAAAGTACAGTACTTGCATTGACCCGTGGATAAGTTGACTCAGTTTTTTGGGGTCAATTTTATGACTAAAATTTCTAGACTTATACATGAGTATATACAGTAAGCCCCCAAACACTGTAGCTTTCCCTCATAATAGGAGACTTACACCACTACCTTGAACATTTGGGTACCTCTGTTCACTGGTTTAGCAAACGTCTTTAACTCTCCCACTCATCTCCTCTGACATTTTCCTTTTTGTCCTCTCTTTCTCTGCCATTGCATCCAGGTTGGGTGACCTGGGTCTGGAGCAATTCAGCGTCTCAGAGCTCTTCTCCAGCATCTTCATCCCAGGCTTCTTCCTCCTGGCTTGTATCCTGCAACTGCATTACTTCCACCGCCCCTTCATGCGCATCACAGATTTGGAGCATGTCCTTGCACCGGGACGGCATGGCCCACGTGCAATAGGGTAGGTTCCACATTCCCATCTTTCAAATCCTAGCTGAGACTTGATTTAATTTATAAGTCTGGGTTTGGGAATATACATAAAGTTGATAATAGTCATGATGATGATGGGGATAGCAGAAATGGAGACAAAGAGAAGGAAAAGATGATGATGATGATGATGATGATGATGATGATGATGATGATGATGATGATGATGATGAT